>NC_091470.1:198313521-198615021 GCF_036971445.1 Narcine bancroftii | reverse complement strand
CTTGTCCTTCTTGCACTGGTCACCCGTAGAATGCTACAGCACAGTAAAAAAAAACAGGGCATTTGGCCCCTCTAGTCCATGCTGACCATCATATCCCTCGTCCCACTGACCTGCTCCCATTCCCTAACCCTCCAGACGTCTCCCATCATGTATCTATCCAATTTATTCTTAAAACACACAATTGTGCCCGTGTTTGCCATACCAAATGGAAGCTCGTCCTACTGCTTTCTGAATGGCGAACTTCCCCTTAACGTTCCCCCTAAACCTTTCTCCCTTCAGCTTAAAACTCCTATTTATCTCCCCCAATGTAAGTGGAAAAAGCCCACTTGCACCCACTCTGTCCATCCCCCTCATTAACCTCGATGAAACCTCCTCTTGTTCTTCTTTGCTCCAAGGAATAAAGTTCTAACCTGTTTAATCTTCCCCTCTAACTCAGTTCCCGAAGACCCGGCAACATCCTAATAAATCTTCTCTGCACTCTTTCAATCTTGTCAATATCCTTCCTATAGTTTGGTGCCCAGAACTGCATAAGATGCTCCAAATTTGACCTCACCAATGACTTAAACAACTTCAACATAACATCCCAACTCCTGTATTCATGACTCAAGAACCTGGTTTCCCCCCTCCCCCCCCCCCCCCCCAACCACCCTCTCATTTCCAGTTACAGTAAAGTCCCTGGTGTCTAGAATTCAAGCATCCGGCAGCCTCAAGCAACCGGAAAACAAATTCTGTCATGGAAGTTGGCAACTCCTTGGAATCCTCTACTCCTGAGTATTTATTTTAATTTTTAAGCACGGTACCAGGCCGTGCCGCCAAATTTACACCCAATTAACCTACCCCCAATGGGAAAAAAACTGGAGCTTCCTGGAGAAAACCCGCACAGACACGAGGGAGAACGTACAAACTCCTGGCAGACAGCGCGGGATTTGGACCCAAGTCCCGGTCGCTGGCGCTGTAAAGGCGTTGCGCTCACCAACCATATTCTCTACTCCTTTCCCTAATTCCAAAGCATTCTTTGGAACTCTCCAGGAGTGGGGCACGGAATCGAAGGGGTCAGCCCACCAGGAGATTGCCAAGCGAAGGGATCCCCCCCCCCACCCTGTTTCTCCGGCGCACAGAAGGCCACAAAGTGTGCACCCCTGCCTGCCACTTCTTGGATCTCTGGCTGAACCGGTGGTATGTCCATCACGCGGATCCCCCTACCCATGGCAATGCAACTAAAAAGCATTAGTCATCTCCTCATCCTAACTTAGGCTGACATGGGGTTGGTGAGATACCTACTGTCATAGAACTTGGGAGAGGAAGTTCTGGGGATTGTCTTATACACCCAGTCGCATGACCTTGGAATCCTCTACTGGGTTTTCTCACTGCTTTAATTCCAAAGTATTCTTTGGGACTCTCCAGATGAGATCATTCAGAGGATTTAAGGAGGAGGTGGATACATTTTTGAAAGATGAGGGAATTGAGGTCCAAAGCACAGAGGAGGTTATGATACAAACATGAACAACCAGCAGGAACAATGGCCAACCACCTTGCACAATTTTCTAGAGCTCTTGTGATTTGATTGTAAATAAGTCAGCAGGTCAGAGAAACACCACCCCACCCCTCCCATTATATCCCCAGCTGGGTTACGTTGGAAAAGCATCCCAACAGGACATTCCCATTGGGTGAGGGGAAGAGAAAGTAAAGAGAGATAGAATGAAGGGAGAGAGAGAGAGAGAAAGGAGAGAGAGTGAACACAGAGGAGTAGAGAAAGGATGGAGAGAGAAAACAGGAGTAGAGAGAAAATGGAGAGAGAGAGAAAGGAGAGAGAGAGAACACAGAGGAGTAGAGAGAAGATGGAGAGATAGAGAGAGGAGAGAGAATGTAGAGCAGTAGAGACAGAGAGAGAACGTAGAGTAGTAGAGAAAGGACGGAGAGAGAACGTAGAGTAGTAGAGAAAGGACAGATAGAGAGAATGTAGAGCAGTAGAGAAGGGATGGAGAGAGAACGTAGAGCAATAGAGAAAGGATAGAGAGAGAGGAGAAAGAGAACGTAGAGCAGTAGAGAAAGGATAGAGAGAGAGAACGTAGAGAAAGGATGGAGAGAGAGAACGTAGAGAAAGGATGGAGAGAGAGAACGTAGAGAAAGGATGGAGAGAGAGAACGTAGAGAAAGGATGGAGAGAGAGGACATAGTGCAGTAGAGAAAGGACGGAGAGAGAGAGAGTAAAAGAAGCAGACAGAGAGGGAGAGAGAGAAGGGGAGAAGGTAGAAGTGGGAGGGTGGCAAACAGACAACAGACACGCGCTCCTAGTTACCAGACCGGGTGTGTGTTGGGGGCAGCGACTGGCTACTGGGGAGACTTACCCACAGACGTTCAAGTTCTTAACTGCAAAGATGCCGCGGTGGATATTGAAAACGCACTCGTCTATTGGGAAACAGGGACATGTTAAACTGCTAAGGTGAACGACCTGAGAAACAGCTCAAGGCCGAAGTGGGAGCCAGGTTAGAGGAGACAAAATACATTGGTAGCACCAGTTGTGACCACATGGTCAAAAAGCAATCTGCTGAGGAACGAACTGGCCAAGCACCGTCAGTGATGGGGGGACAGTTGGCACTTCTTGGAGAGGGGAGCTGGATGCTATAAAGAGAAGGTGAGAGGACAGAGTCTGGTGGGGGGAGGGGGGACAGGTCAACCTGGGAAGGGTGAAGGATGCTGGATGGATGGGGGAAGAGCGAGGGGATGGGTTCTGGACTCAGGGGGGGCAGAGAGATGGGTGGAGGGCCAGGTGGGGCAGGAGTGGGGGAAGGGGAGGGGAGGAGGAGACAAATGACACGTGGGGCCCAGATTTGAACGAGGACCGGGGCTGGAGACGGAGGGTGGACAGGTCCATGGGAGAGTGGGCAGGGGTTTGAAATGGTGAGCGATCCACGATTGGCCCCCCTCTCGCCTTCTCCCCCATCTCGCCTCTCTTGATTCAGGGTCCCACCCAATTCCCTCCTTTCCCACCCCCCCCCCCCCCCCCACCATTTGAGTCTCTCGAGCAGATTCCTCTTTGCTTCAGATCCCAGCGTCGAGTGGACATTAATAGAGCATTGAAATACAACCAAGGCTATAATATATTCAACTGAACCTGTTGCTTAACAGGAGTTTTCCAGTCATACAATTTTGTTAAAGGTGGGCAGGGTATCGGGTCTGGGGTTACGAAAGGGGAGAGGCATGAGGAAGGAAGGGAGCAGGGTATTCTCTGAGATAGAGAAGCGTGCAAGGCTGGGAACGCGAGTGAGTCAGGGACCACTGAGGGAGCGGAGTGAATGACTTTCGGCCCCTTTCGTTGATTTATTTTCTCCTCAGTCATGTTGTTTACACTTTTTAAAAACAAACTTGGATGCACAGGATGGTGACGGACCCTTCCGACCCACGAGCCCGCGATGCCCAATTATAACCCTAACCCCACCCCACCCCAGTATGTTCTCAACCCCACGCAGACACGGGAAGAACAAGGTTATGAGGCGGGGAGGGTTTCGGCTTTGTTCTAAGGGCAGTGCAGTTGGCGCCACTGCCTTTGCAGTGCTGGCAATCGGGACTGGGGTTCGAGGCCTGCGCTGTCTGTCAGGAGTTGGGACGCTCTCCCTGTTGCGTCCGCACAGGTTTTCTCGTGGGGTGGGGGGATGTATTGGGGTGGGGGTGGTAATGGAGATCAATGGGGTGTAAATTTGGCAGCACGGGCTCGTGGGCCTAAAGGGCCTGTTACCATATCGTGTCTATGGGTCACTGCAACATCATGGGCCGAAGGGCCTTTACTGCACTATAATGTTTAAAGTTAGTCAGCATGGAAACAGGCCCTTTTGGCCCACGAGTCTGTGCCGCCTAATTGCCGCCCCAATAATGCCCCCCTCCCCATACGTATTGAATGGTGGGTGGAAACTGGAGTCCCTGGGGAAAACCCATGCAGACTTGGGGAGAACGTACAACCTTCATACAGACAGCACGGGATTTGAACCCACGGGTCTCTGGCGTTGTATCGGCGTGGTGCCGACCACCACACCAACCATTCCGCCCTTATTTATTAGCAGTTGGCTACAGTCTTTTGGCACCACCAGTGAGTGGTGATTCTGCTTTGCCCATGGGAAGGAGAATCATGAGGTTGTAGGTGATGCCACGCACATGCTCTGACAATAAACCTGAGGAGGGGGTTGGTTAGAGGGCTTTGGGGTTGAGGAGGAGTTCAGGGGTTGGGAGGCGTTGAGAATGGGGGGGGGGCTTGAAGGGGAGAAGCACTCGGCGTATGGCGTATGATGAAGGGTTTTTGCGTATAATGTGCAGGGGGGGGGATACGTTTTCAGGACTGGGCGACGGGAGGGAGCTTGGGCCTACATATGAATCCAATGTCACCCTAATCCACTCGCCAAATTTGACTGGTCCTGGATCACACGCGAACTCTTGACAAACATCCCTCCTTCTCTGGGCCCTCCTGCATGGACTTGCACTCGGAATACCACACACCCTGGGAACTACATTGGCTTAATAAAAGATCAGATACACAATGGGAACTAAAACATAGAAACTGCTCCCCTTAGAACTAGATGTCCCGGAGCTAGACAGTTCTCCATCACAAGCTAAAAATAAAAAAAAAGGGAAGAAGTTAACTCAAAACATAGAATTAAAATGAACAAATTAAAATGTAGAAAGATTTTACAAAAATTCTTTGAATGCATAATTCCCTGTCTTAATATTTGAATCCTTTCTCCATAGTGGGGCTTTCTTCAGAGTGGGGGTGAGTGGGGAAATGGATAGACTTGATGGGCTGAATGGCCTTTTTCTCCCCCGATGCCTCGTGATCTGGCGATGATCACTCTTCCCACTTTTTTTTGGGCAGCAGGACACAGCGGGGGTGGGGGGGAGACTCACCCATGTATCCAACCTGCATCCCGTCGCTGCGCTTCCCTCTGCCGTGGGCTGAGGGCAGTGAGGCGTGATGCTCGCCCGGCAGGGCAAAGGGGAAGGCTGGGGAACTTGGAGTGCCAAGGCAGCTCCGATCCCTGCTGTTACTGAGCCACTGGCAGGCCCTTAAAGGGGGGGCCGCTTCCCAGTCGGCTGTCAGGTGGCCTTCCTCAGTGCCATTGGGCAGAACAGCATTGATGGATCAAGGAAGCTCTCAGAGTTTGCGTTCATCATACAATTGCACGGTGGACAATTTAATATTCATGGTTACCTGTGTCAAACGCAAGGGAACTAATGGTAAAACGTGAACTCTGGCCAAGCCTTAGATGGAGTTCTGGGCTCTGTGGTACCCCCTGAAGAAGACGGAGGACGACTTCCATTGTTGAGACTGCATCGCACGGACATTTTCCGCCAAGCCTTACAACGTAGGAGACCACACAGCCCACAGTCTGTGCTAGTTCCTGAAGGTACCCCATTTCCCCTGTGAATTTTTATCCTGCCATCTGTTCTCCCCATGTTCCTTGCAGTTCTATTATCCACCTGGGATAATTGGTCACCTACCAACCCGCCTTTCTTTGACAAATGGGGAGGAAGACAGAGCATTTGGAGGTGGGGGGGTGGTGGTGGAAATTTGGGCAGTTAATGAGCCACTCAGACAGCAGGAGTGACCCTGGGCCCAACGAACCAACACACCCTTGATCCCAGTGTGGTCCGCACCGTTGTTGGGAGAGGGGTGGCCACTCCAGAGCTCGCACCCCTCCTTCCCCGCACCAGGAGAGCTGCAGAACCTGAGCCCAGCTCTCTCCAACACCGGCGAGGGCATGATGTGGGGTGGGGGGGGGGAGGCGCGTCCACCATTTGGATGATATCATGGGAGAGATAGGGAGGTGGGCAACGGTTACACCAAAGGTTTTGATGTGGATTAGAACTTCCTGCATGTGGCAAGCAAACACATTACCTGTGGCATTGAGGAGCTTGGGAAGGAACTGGTTCCAGAACACGCACATCTGAACTCGAAGCTGCTGGTGGACTTTCAGGGGCTCCGTGTTGAGGTCAATAAATTTCTGCTCCTTGGTAGTGAAGAGAGGCCATTTGGTCTCCTGTGAGTGGGGTTCATTTGGGTTTCTGCAAAAGAAAGAAAGAGGAGGTCCAAAGGGAGCGAAACAACAATGCCTGCAGTGTAACAGACCATTACATTACAAAAAACAGGCCCTTTGGCCCTTCTAGACTGTGCCAGACAATTATTCTGCCTCGTCCCATCCTGCACCCAGTCCCATCCGTGTACCTGTCCAAAACGTTAAAACTGAGCCCACATTCGCCTCTTCTACACTCCCGCTACTCTCTGTGTGAAGTTGCCCCTGAACCTTTCACCCGTAACCCATGTCGTCTAGTTTACCCTCAATGGAAGAAGCCCATCTACATTCACTCTGTCTCGACCCTTCATAATTTTAAATACCTCCATCAAATTTTTCTACGCTCCAGGGAATAAAGTCCTGGCCTGTTTAACCTTTCCCTGTAACTCAGTTCCCGAAGTCCCAGCAACATGGTTACCAGTGTAATGGTATTCATTGGCCGGTAAAGGCTTGGGCTGGCCTGCCCTCTGATGACACTCTCCCTGTGACCTAGGCCATGAAGGTCGAGCCCCTCTCTCTTCCTTGCACTTCCCTAGCTTGGATCCGGGCCAGCTCAAGTCTTCTGCTCAGTAAAGCCTATTGTTCCCCTCAGTCTTTGTTCTTGTAATTATTAGGGCAACTGGTAGGCCCCAGCAGCCAGTAAACCTTCTCCGTGCTATTTCCATCTTGTCGATATCTTTCCTGTAGCACCACGCCCTTACTGCGCCAGCGATTGGGACCCGGGTTCGAATCCCGGTGGTTGGTGTCTGTAAGGAGTTTGCGTGTTCTTCCCGTGTCTGCGTGGGTTTCCTCCAGGGGGTGGCGGGCTCTGGATTCCTCCCACCCTTCAAAAACGTAGCGGGGGGGATGAAGGTTAATTGGGGTATTTGGTCGGCATGGGCCATGGGCCGAAAGGGCCCGTTACTGGGCTGGAAAGGGGTACTGATAGTAGTGATCAGCCATGATCTGTAAAATGGTGGTGCTGGCTCGACGGGCTGAAGGGCCTACTCCAGCTCCTATTGTCTATTGTCTATTGTATGTCTACATTTATAACATTTTTAAACTCAGCGGTGTTCTTTAGAGCAAAGGTGTTTCGGGCTGAGCCCTTTGACAACGTGTTAACCATGTTAGTTTATGTCTTCTATATCTTGACCCAATGGTTTCTATTCTGTACATCCCTTCCTTGTTTTCACCTACCCATTCAAACCTCAACCTGCACAGCTCTGCACCAACCCCAATCAAGCCCGCAGGCAAGGGAGTGGGAGAGGTGCACCGTAGTGGGCTGCTGAACTACCTCACTGAAAGCAGGCACTAACCTCCTCGTGACTACCCCTCTGCCAATGAACACCAGGCCGCTGCCTCTCACTGTGCCAGAGGCCTCGTCGCATCGGACCTCCCATCCGCGGCCTCCAACCTGGCCCTGCACTCTTTGCCCAAGGCCCAAGTTGCATCTACCCCATTCTCTCCCTCTAATCCCAGCTTACATCCGGGATACCTCCCCACGCCCTTCACCTGTTGGACAGCTTCCGGTGCCCCCGCTCATCGGTTTCTGTCCACTTCCATCGGGAAGGTCTCAAAGCCACCCGCCTCTCCGCGGAACAATGCTCCGACCAACCTCCCTCCGCTAACGTTCATAGACCCGGCCGAACTTCTGACATTGAACAATTTGGCTTTTGATGCCTCCATTCCTTCAAATCAAAGTTGTTGCCAAGGGCGCCAAGTGGGTCCCTCTTCTGGTGGCCATTTTGTTGGCCATATGGAATGGTCTTTTTTCTGAACCTACCCTGATGAACGCTTCCTGTATCCACAGCAACTTGTTGATTTGACCAACTTTGCCACTAAACTCCAGTCTGAAATTAAATTTTTAGACACACAGTGCGGTAACAGGCCCTTTTGGCCTGCGCCACCCAATCACTCCACTGATTTGACCGACAACCCTTGCATGTTCTGGAGAGTGGGAGGACGCTGGCAATCCCCCCCCCACAAACTGGTACATTTTTGAAGGGTGGGAGGAAACCGGAGCCGCCTGGAGGGGAAAAATCCCGGGGAGAACGTGTAAACAGTGCGGGATTCGAACCCGTGCCGCTGTAACACCGTTCAGCCCACAGATTCACGGATCACTTCAGACTCCTTTCTTGATCTCCAGTCCAGAAGCCAAGTACCTTTGATGCAAACCTGCTGACAGCCACAGCCACCCTTCCGCTCCCTGTCTGCCATTTCTGCAACTCCGTGGCCCTCCACTCCGGGGGACCTGAATGGGTTGTCCCCTCCACTGTGGTCAATAGAGCTAGTACCTTTCAGAACTCCTGATGTCAGCCTCATGGACATCACAGACCAAATGAGGGCTTCAAGATTCAATTTATTGTCATTGTAATGGTGTTATGTTAAATGCTGTGAGGTGGACAGATTTGCTGTCAGCAGAAATTGCTCTGAAGAGCCTCTTACAGTCAGAGAAAGAGAAGCAGGGTGTCCCCCCCCCCCCCCCCCCCCCCACTCCCAGAGCCATCGAGTGCCCATGGATTCGCCTCCAGTGCTTCCGCAGCTCACGGGCTCCAGTCCGAGCCATCGGCCGCCCGACCTCTGACCCTTCAGCGGCCCCTCGGATCCTGACGACCCTCACCCCCCCCCCAGCCAGTTTTGAGTCAGTCTCCAGCTGTCTGCAGCCCTGCGTGGATCTTCCAACAGCCATCTCCTGGCTTCTGTGGGATTCCTCGCTTCAAGTTGTCAGTGCACCACCCCCCCCACCTGGCCTAATGCACGAGTCTGTCAGCTGCGGAGCCCCCTCTTGTTGGTTTGTCACTGTGGTCACCATCCCGTGGGTCATCCCCTTCTCGAACTGGGGGGTGGGGGGGTGGTCTCCCTGCTTCCTGCCACCCTGCTCCAGTTCTCCACTCCCCTGGAGTTTGCAACCCTCTCATGGCCGCTGCCGATCAGAGGCGCTCGCATCTTGGGCCCAGACCCCGCAATCGCTGGATTTTAAATAAAATTACTGTCGGCTCCTTTAACAGGCCTGCGTGGAGCTGATGGCAGTCGATTGGACCCCGTGGAAGCGTTGTATCTCCACTCCTCACTCCCCACGAATTCACTGCCATATTGGAAATTGGGATCTGCCACTTGGGAACTGATCACCTCAGGATCCACATTAGTCGCCCTGAGCTCCCATTCCAACTTTGCCTCCCTTCCGTCTGCCCTGAATCTGCTCCGCTACCAGAATAAGGCCCGACACTACCTCGAAGGTCAACAGCTGATATTCTGCCTGGGCCATCCACAGTTCAGTGGTAGGTCCTGAGAACTTCAAATCCCACTCATTCCTGACCCAGGTCAACTCCCCCCCTCCTGTCCTATCCCTCACCACCCCCATCTCCCCACTTGATTCTTCCATTCTCTACCCCACCCCCACCGTGCACATACATGCACACCACTACTACTAGCGCCACCCAGTCTCTACTACCCTCCAAACCTTCTAACCCAGGAGTTCTAAACCTTTCCCTTAACGCTCACATCCCACTTTATGTATCCCCTACGCCATTGGTGCTCTGTGGAGACTGGCTGAAGGGGTTACCATGTATCGGAACTGGGATGCGAGGGGGTCCTGAAGATGCTGAAGGGTCCCCGACCGTGTAAGGGGTTGCTTAAGGTGGGATGTGGGTGGGGAGGGAAGGTTGAGAATCACTGCTCTAGGCCCAATTGGTACTGAAATATTTTGCTTGAGAGAAATGGCCATTGGCCATTTCCTTTGGAGCTCTGAAATGGTGCACAGAATGAGTCAATGAGGGACGATTAAAATAGTAGCTTTCAAACTTTTTCTTTCCACCCACATCCCACCTTAAGCAATCCCTGACTGATCACAGAACACTGGTGGCCTAGGGATGACTTAAAGTGGGATGTGAGTGGAAAGAAAAAGGTTGGTTCTAAATTTAAATTTAGACATGCAGCATGGTAACAGGCCCTTCTGGCCCACGAGCCTGCTGCCCAAATATACCCCATTAAGCTACGATTTGAAGAGTGGGAGGAAACCAGAGCACCAAGAAGAAACCCGTGCAAGCTCCTGACAGGCAGTGACAGATTCGAACTCCAGTCGCTGTAACAGCATGGCACCTAACTCAGATTCCAACACTGGCATCCATGTCTCCTCAGCACGCACCCCACCTCATGTGGCTCATCTCCCTCCTCCTGGGCCCCCTCCCCCCAGTTTTCTCTTGCCCCTCTTTCTCCCCCTTGGCCTGGCACCTGCCTCTATCCACCTCCCCCTGGTTCACCAATCCCACTTGACAGACTTCTCCCTTTACACTGGTTTCCTTGCTCTCCATTCCCAATCTTGGATGCAGCCCAGGACATCACAGGCAAAACCCTCCCCCACCATTGAGAATGTCAAGGGGGGAAATGCCATTGTCGGGAGCAGCAGCGATCATCAAGGACCCCACACCCACCCAGCGCACGTTCTGTTCTTGCTGCTGCCATTAGGAAAGAGGTCTCAGTGCCACAAGACTCGCACCACCAGGTTCAGGAACAGCCCTCCCCCTCCACCATCAGACTCCTCAACATCCAACTCAACCAGGGGGCTCATTTAAGGATTCTTGCAAGTTTTACTTTTTTTCCTCCTCTCTGTATTGCACAGTTAGTTTGTTTATTTGTTTAAATGGGTATGTTGTGTACGTTTTTTTGCACAACTACAAAGTGGTAATTCTGCCGCGCCCACAGGAAAAAGAATATCAGGGTTGTATGTGACGTCATGTATATACCCTGCCAGTGAATCTGAAATCTGATGAGGAGTTCTGATCTGAAACGTCAACCATTCCTTAGCTCCCATAGATGCTGCTCGATCTGCTGGGCTCCTCTAGTGGATTGGGTTCAGTTTCAAGTTCCAGAACCTGCAGTCTCCTGAGTCCGAGGGTTGTCCATCCCACCTTTATGCCTTCTCTCATTCTTCCCACCAAAATGTATCATTGGCAAGTATTAAACTATATTTGCCACCCATCTGCCCAGTTTTTCTGTGGTGACCCTCTGCTATCCTCCTTACTGTTCCTTGAAGATTGCAAGACAGAGGGGCAGAAATAGGCCATTTAGTCCATCAAGTCTGCCCTGCCATTTACCATATATATACGAATTCTGTGGACCAATCTTAGATTAAAATTTAGAAGGTTGACTATTATATGCATTCTACTTTTGACCATGTAAATACATGCGCTGTTCAAGGTGTCAGATGCTAGGACGAGCAGGAGGCCAGGGTCTGGGTGAAAGTTCGCTGTTGTGGCTTCAGGAGCTCGGATAGGCGGGCAGCCAGGGTCTTGGCGAGATTCAGTGGTTGGGGCGCTGGAAGCTCAGATGAGCGGGTGGCCGGGGCCTAGGCGAGAGTCCACGGTGGGGGTGTTGGGAGCTTGGATGGGTGGGCAGCCGGGCCTGGGCGAGAGTCTGCAGTTGGGGCATCAGGAGCTCGGATGGGTGGGCAGCTGGGGCCCAGCCCAGAGTCAGCGGTTGGGGATTTGGGAGCTCGGATGGGTGGCATTCATGGCCAAAAATAAAGGGGAGGGTCAAATTTTACATGCAATATAGGGAAAATACCAGATTTTTGGGCCAAAAATAGGGAGTTAACTTTTGCATGGCAAGAACTATTTCGGTAATCATGAGCTGATCCATTTCCCCACTCAGCCCCACTGCCCGGCCTTCTTCCCATAACCTTTGATGCCCTGGCTAATCAAGAACCTGTCAACCTCTGCCTTAAATACACCCAATGACCTGGCCTCCACAACCGCCCTTGGCCACAAATTCCACACAGATTCACCGCCCTCCAGCCAGAGAAATTCCTCTGTTCTGAGCGGACGCCCTTCAATCCTGACATTGTGCTCTCTTGTCCTGGACTCTTCCACCACGGTGAAACAGCCTTTCTACATCGACTCTGTCCTACACGCTTTCCCCTGAAAATTCTGGAAAATGTTCCTTAAAACTCAGGTATTGGAGCACAAAAACATTAAGCAAATTTCCTACATTCCCCCCTCCCATCTACAAAAAGAGATTCCTGTTATTTAGCCACCTCTTTACAGACCCTGCTGCTACATTTTCATCTTTTGCCTCAACTCTTGATGACCATCCTGTTTTTGGCTCTTCTAATCTGTGTCGAATTATTATTCTGCCTAGATCAGTGGTTCTCAACCTTTTACTTTCCAAAAACCTGCGCCCAGTCCATAGTCCATAGCCCATCCATGTACCTGCCCAAGTTCTTTTAAGTATTAAAGTTGAGCCCACATTCACCGCTTCAGCTCGTTCCACACTCCTACCGGCCTCTGTGTGTGAAGATGTTCTCCCTCATGTTCTCCTTCAACTTTTCCCCTTTCACCCTTAATCCACATCCTCTGGTTTGTATCTCGCTGATCCTCAGTGGAAAAAGCCGAACTACATTTACTCTGTCCCCCTCATAATTTTAAATACCTATATCAAATCTCCCCTCATTCTTCTACACTCCAGGAAATAATGTCCTAACCCAGTGGTTCTCAACCTTTTTCTTTCCACTCACATCCCACTTTAAGTAATCCCTAGGCCATCAGTGCTCTGTGATTAGTCAGGGGTTGCTTAAAGTGGGATGTGGGGGGGAAGAAAAAGTTTGGAAACCCCTGTTTTAACCGTCCCTCATTGATTCATTATGTGCACCATTTCAGAACTCCAAAGGAAATGGGCCAATGACAATTTTTCTCAAGCAAAATATTTCAGTAGCAATTGGGTCTAGAGCAGTGGTGCTCAACCTTCCCTTCCCACTCATCTCCCACCTTAAGCAACCCCTTACCAGTCACAGAGTGGACGTGGAGAGGTTTCTCCTTTAAGAAAGGAGGGGATACAGACAAGAGGACATGGCTGAGAGTTAGGGGGCAGAGAGTTAGAGGAAGTGTGTGGGGTGGGGGGGGATTTCTTTACTCAGAGAGTGGTGGGTATGTGGAACGAACTTCTGGATGAAGTGGTAGAGGGAGGCTCGATATTTAGTGTTTAAGGAGAAGTTGGGTAGGTACATGGATGGGAGAGGAATGAAGGGTTATGGGTGGGAGAAAGTGTGGACTAGAAGGGCCTGTTTCTGTGCTGTAATTGTTACACGATTATTATTCTTTTTGCGTTTTTGCTACCTTGCTCTTTGCTTACCCAGTCTTTGCGAAAGTCGCCCAGTAGTGCATGATCCTCCGGCTCAGCGCCTCCTCCTCTGCCGTGTAGTTCAGCTCCTTCACCAGTGGCAGCCCAAAGACAAATTCAATTTCATAGCCGTGGATGACGCCCATCCACTCTGGCCATACCAGGTTTGAGGCTCGGTGGTTGAAGAAGTACAGGTAGGTGCCATTACCATACTTGGTATACTTGTTGACAAAGTGCATCAAGGGGCATATGACGTTGTGGTCCCCTACGATGTCGTCTAATCCATCTCTGTTCTTTATGCCATTGTGTTCATCCATCCAGTCCGTGTACTGCAGGGTGACAGCATCCCACCCTATGTCATTGGCATGGGGGACACTTAGCTTGACCCCAGACACGAAGTCTTCTCGAGAGATTTTGCTCTCAGTGTCCTTGCTGAAACCTGGTGATCCGTACAAGAGGAAAAATGAGCCCTCGTCCTTGTTGACTCCCAGTAAGATCTGAGTCTTCTTGAAGTTGCCTGAGTTCATCATCGATTCTATGGAGGTCGGGAAGAAATCCCCATCGATAATGGGGACGAAGGCGAACCTGAAGACACTGTCAAAGGGAAGGACGTTCCACTCCACGTCAATCAACTCCTGAGGCTTCTTTTCCCTCAGACACTGGACAAGCTCTTCATCACTGTTGAGGTTACAGTTGAGGTTCCTTCCCAGTTCGACCGCCCTCCTACGGCCTTCGGCCACGGACACAGATGCCCAGGGGCAATTGGGCGAGCCACTCTGAAGGATGGCCCGGTGGAAGAGGCCTCGGCTCCCCGGGGAGAGAATGTGCATGCCGACCGAGGCGCCGCCGGCACTCTCTCCGAAGATGGTCACCGTCTTGGGGTCCCCGCCGAAGAACTGGATGTTGTCGTGCACCCACTGCAGCGCCATCCTCTGGTCGAGGAGGCCCACATTTCCCGGCGCCTCCTGGCTGCCGTGGAGGGCGAGGAAGCCGAAAGCGCCTACCCGGTAGCTCAGGGAGACCAGCACCACCCCCTCAGTGTAGGCGAGGTACTTCCCATTGTAGACGTCCAATGTCGAGGACCCACTGTAGAAACCACCTCCATAGATCCACACCATGACTGTTGCACTTTTTGGTCTTGGAGAAGGCACCCAGATGTTGAGGTACAAGCAATCCTCGCTCATCTCTCTGTTCGGATTCCACATCTCCGAACCTGGAAATCCAGGGAACTGCTGGTCAACGTACTGCTGGCAGTTGTTGGGTAAGGTGGAAGCGTTCCAGACCCCCGACCAGGGCTTCTTGGGCTCTGACCTCCTGAACCTCATGTTCCCAATTGGAGGCTCAGCAAAGGGGATCCCCAGGAAACCGGTGATGTGGCTGGAGAGGACAGGGATTCTTATTCCCATGACTTTTCCCGACTTGGTGTTAACCAGGAGCTCAGAGGTGTCGTCTGTCTGGCACAGTGTGAGCGAGAGCAGAAGCGTGCCCAGCGCAGAGGTGAGCAGCAGGTTCATTGTTCTCCCAACTGATTTGCAACTGGAAGGGAAGAAAAGAGGGGAAATGAAAGAATAATTCCTGAATTTCTGAAAAATCAACAAGGTTGCAAATCTGAAATTATAAAACAGAAAATCTCATGGTATGGTGTAGTGGGGATTGTGGAGGGCCACGTGACCATCTAGGACCTGGTGGGAGTGGGGATTGTGGAGGGTCACGTGACCATCTAGAACCTGGTGGGAGTGGGGATTGTGGAGGGTCATGTGACCATCTAGAACCTGGTGGGAGTGGGGATCGTGGAGGGTCACATGACCATCTAGAACCTGGTGGGAGTGGGGATTGTGGAGGTTCACGTGACCATCTGGAACCTGGTGGGAGCAGGGATTGTGGAGGGACACGTGGCCTCTCCGTCTGTTACCTGGTATAGGTGTAGATTGTGACCTCTCTGCCTGGAACCTAGTCAGTAGTCGCATCAACTGCCAAACAAGGTCAGACTCTGCCCCCCCCCATTGGTGCACACCTGACCATTGGCCCCTTTAACTCCCTTGGTGATCACCTGGGCCAACCTGGTCAGCTCACTGCACTTTAAAAAGCCCACCACCTGTGGCCGACTAGTCTCTCTGCTCCTTGGCCCTGACTATGAACGCTGCTGGGCGACAGGCCGTGAACTGTGGACATCGCCGGAGGAGTCATTGGTAAGGTGTGCTCTACACTGAAAGTAGGACTACGGTTTTGTGTGGAAATACTTAGCATTGGGCCGTACCCCATTGGAACAGGGAACTGGGAGTACATGTTGAAGTCCCCGTATAGTAAGAGTGTGCTGGTCACTGAATATTATTGCTCGGAGGTATGAGAGAGAGAGCAAGCTGTCACTGGTATCGGAGATCGCCGTGTCCGATGTTGTTTGGTGCCCTGTTACTACTTCCCCATGTTTGCAATAAAGATCATTCTTCGTTTAGCCTGGACCTGTCTCTCTGCGGACCCATTGAACCCGATTTGATCTCACTTTATATACGAGAGTAACAACCTGAGTCTCCACGTGAATAAGAGGAAGGAGATGATCGCGGACGTCAGGAGGACCAGGCATGTCCACCCTCCACTACACTAACTGGTAGAGAGAGCGGAGAGCACCGAGTTCCCCAGACTTCATTTAACTCGTGACCTTCCGTGGACACTCAACATCTCATTTGGCCTAGGGATTACTTAAGGTGAGATGAGAGTTTGGTGGGGTGGGGGGGGGGGGGGGGTGCAGTTTGAAAGTGACTGTTTACAACAGCTAAAATATTCCCATTTCTTCATTGAATCTAAACCGATGGTTCTCAACCTTTTTCTTCCCACTCACATCTCACTGTAAGTCATCCCCAGGACACCGCTGGTCTGTGATTACTCAGGGGTTGCTTCAGGTGGGATGTGAAGGTTGAGAATCACTGCTCCAGACCAAATTGTCACTGAAATATTCTACTTGAGAAAAATTGCCATTGGCACATTTCCTTTGGAGCTTTGAAACGGTGCACAGAATGAGTCAATGAGGGACGGTTAAAATAGGAGTTTTCAAACATTTTCTTCCCACCTGAAGCAACCCCTGACTAATCACCGATGGCCTAGGGTTGACATAAAGTGGGATGTGAGTGGAAATAAAAAGGTTGAGAACCCCTGCTCTAAAACATGTGCGATATATTGACATTTAATTTAGGCAATTTCTGCGGGGTAAGATAGAGCTGATGCAAAAAAATTATATTATACCAATCTGTATTTTACATTAATATAAGTCAGACATTTACCCTCTCCATAAATCTTCGTCCGCGAAGCCAAGCCAAAGAAGAAGAAGCCAGACCATTTCTTGTTGCCAACGCTAATATTCAAGCCAGAATCCCATCCTTGTTTGCAATCCCACTCGGGAGTGCCCGACTGAAATAAAGGAATACATCGGGACTCTCATATTCATGAAACTATATTTATTTATTCATACAGACGGACACTTGTCCTGCGTATGCTTTGTTTGGCTGTGTGCGCGTCATGACCATCTAGAACCTGGTGGGCACGTTTTGCACCGAGGACCGGAGGTCGCCATTTCGTCGGGTTGAACAATCGGATGACAATAAGCTCGACTTGGCTAGTGGATGGGCCTTGCATCGGGCCAGCGTTGTTAAAGCTAGTTTGCAGCAGATGTCCCAAGCTCAGCTCTTATAAATAAACACACTAAAGCCCAACACCATAAATAAATGCAATCCTTTATAAATAAACATTCTATTAAATGTTTGGCTTAGAAGGGGCATACAATGCTGGGTCAAGAGAGCTGGTGCCAGAATTCTGTATGGCAATGGGATGTCCCCGATCTCAGGACGACTTCAAACATCCTCTGGCTGGGCTGGCGTCCAATTTGATGAGCGGATCAGATCTCCTTACGGCTCAGGACCATTTTTGAGCCAGGAGGGTGAGTAGCATGCAATCCAGTGAACGCCACGATATGGTGGCGCTGCTGCTGGTGCAGACCCCCCCCCCCCCCCGGAGAGTAGGGAGCAGAGTCACGGTGCTCCCTCCCCTCCTCCCACCCCAGCAGGGTGCAACTGCCCCGTACCGTGCAGGCTGTAAATGGCCCGTCAAAGGAGCCGGCGGTGCTCTCGTTTAAAGTCCCTCAGCCATGGTGGGGGTGGGCCCAAGACCCACTGTGGTGCCCGCAATCAGCAGCGATCTCAGGGGGGGGGGGGGTTGCAGACTCTGGGGAAATGGGGGACAAGGGGCAGGGGAGATCACACACTGAGGAGGTGGCCCCACAGAAGACCACCGAGGGGGTCACAGAGACCGGCTTAAGGGGGGGGACCCTGGTGCTGAAGGAGCTAAAGGGTCCCTGACCGCGTCGAAGCTTCGGATCTGGGTGGCTGATGGCTTTGACTGGGCTGCGGGAGCCCTAGATGCGAATCTACAGACATGGGGCGGGGGCGGGGGGGTCTTTGCTTCTCTTTCTCTGATTTTTACAAGCCAGTGCAGCTCTATTACACCCAATTGACCCCCGGTCCATTTTTGAATGGTGGGAGGGAACTGGAGCCCCCCCCCCCCCCCCCCCCCCCGTGGAACCCCACAACACAGATACGGGGAGAACATACAAACTTAGCGTGGGATTCGAATCCCGGTCCCGATTGCTTTCAAACTGCAGGTTATACAGGGTGTGGGGGGGGGGTGGGGAGGGGTGGGCTGCAGAGATCTTGCTTCCTGAACACTTTAGGGCATCTTTTATGGATTTTGGGCTGCTGATCACGAAAATCACCTTAAAATTTCCCTATTGCGTACCGTAATTTTGTAAATTTCCCGTCATATTCTGTCTACCCTGTAAATTACAGGACGACGTCAGGAGGAGGTAAATTATTGGAAGGTGTTCGAAGAGATCGGATATACAATTATTTGGACAGCCAGGGACTAATGAGGGATGGTCAGCATGGCTTTGTGCATGTTTAACCAATCTTATAGAGTCTTTCGAGGAAGTGACCAGCAAAGGCGCGACAGATGTGGTCGATATGGACTTTTAGTAAGGCTTTTGACAAGGTCCCACTTGGGAGGTTAGCCAGGAGAGGTTCAGGCGCTTGGTGTTTACGACAAGTCAGCAGCAAAAGGTTTTTAGGTCAGTCAAACTGCCACGATGTGCCAGCACACGATTAAACCCGCTAAGTTCCATGAAAGTTAAATGAATGCCCCTCCAACTTCCGACGTGATACAGCAAATCTGAAATGATCTTTTCACTCAGCTTGAAGTTGTCTATCATAACCCCCCATATTTTTTTCCAGGAAGCCGACCTTCTGAAAATAACTGGTCATACAGTGTGTTGGGGTGAGCCTGGAAATGTTGGGTTGTATATCTTTGCCTCCTGCTGAGTCCTCCCAACACTTCTGTAAATTTGCACCTGATTATATAGAACACTATTGTACAGGCCCTTCAGCCCTCGATGTTGTGTTGACCCACCAAAAAATCCCCTAAACCTTCCCTGCCTCGTAACCCTCTATTTTCCTCTCATCCATGTGACCGTCTAAGAGTCCCTTAACTGTCCCAATTGTTCCAGCCTCCACCACCACCCCCGGCAAGGTATTCCAGACCTCCACAACTCTCTGCATTTAAAAAGAAACCCACCCCGATGTCTCCCCTAAATTTCCCTCCCTTCACTTTGTATAGACGTCCTCTGGTGTTTGCTTCTCCCACCATGGGAAACAAAGTGGTGACCGTCCACTCTGTCTATGCCTTTCAGAATCTTGTCAGCGTCAGAACAAATCTAATCGAGAGGCATTAGGATACCTCTGGCGGGGCACTGATTTTTTGACTGTGTCGGTCCAAGGGGTGGGGGACGTGTGGCAGGAGCAGTGTTGGACCGGGGTCAGGGGTCAGGGGAGGCTGGCAGTGGACAGGGGTTGAGTAGTGTCGGACCGAGGGGTGGGGATGTTGTGACAGCACAATAACCTAATTTGGGGGGGGATCATGGCCCACGAATTCCTCCCCCCCTTCCACCAACCCCCAACATGACGCTGACCCTGAATCCATCCCATCCTTTTTCGGTCTGAAGAGAAAAGCCTCGGCTCTGCTCCCCTTGCCTCATAAGCCACGTTCTCCCATGCAGGCAACATCCTGGATGGTCGGATGTTGAAGTCACATGGGAAATGCCAGAGAAAGTGATTGATAGGACAACTGGGACTCACTTCCAGAGCCGCACTCGGGCAATTACATCCCAGACATTAACGATCAGAGCTCCTGGATATCAGCTCAGTATATGGGGGCTGGCGGCGTGCAAGTGATTCCTTGTTTTTGGTCCTTGCCATTAAAAACAAATATTATAAAATGTGGCAAAGTTTCTGCTGCGGAAGGAGAAAAAGTTAATGTTACAGGTCAAAGATCCTTTCCTGTCCATGCCTCTCATAATCTTGTCAGAAAGAATCTTAATTTGAGGGGCATTGGGGTATTTTAAAAGGTTTAGATAGGGTGGATGCGGGTAAGATGTTTCCCTTGGTGGATGAATTGAGGACAAGGGGGGTCATAGTCTGAAAATTAGAGGTATCCTTATAAAACAGAGATTAGGAAGAACTTCTTTAGCCAGAGGGTCGTAGATCTGTGGAACTCGCTGCCGCATACAGCAGTGGAATCCAGATCACTGGGAGTATTTAAACAAGAAACACACAAGTATCTCATTAATGAGGGTATCAAGGGATATGGGGAAAAGGACGGAAATTGGAACAAGTGTAGAGTAGCTTAGTGTAGATTTACGGAACAGACTCCAATGGCCAAGTGGCCGCCTTTTGTACCTTTATCTTGTGATCGTGATATGGTGGGGCACTGCATCGGTCCGGGGGGGGGGGGAATAGGGGGGCATGTGGCATCAGCACTGTCAGACTGGGGTGGGGGCTGGCGGTGTGGGGCTGGAGTATATAGTGTTCTACCCAGGTGGGCGCAGGGGGGATTTCTAGCATATTGGCTTGTTTGACCTGCCTTTACTCTGCAGATCTGACCTGGGGTGTCTCTCCAGCACCCCCCTCCCCTAGGTTTCTGCTGGAGTGGCATCATTCCACCCCACGAGGCTAATTGAGTCTTTTTTGAGTGGGATTTTGGAAAGGCGTCTGGCAAGGCCCCCCACTCCGTGGGAGACTCATTCAGAAAGCCACGAGGCACGGGGTCCGCAAATCTTTGACTGTGGGGACTCTGAATTGGCTTGCCCATAGGAAGCAGAGAGTAGTAGCGGACGGAAAGTATTCTGCAGGGATCTGTTCTCGGATCCGCCCCCCCCGCTCTCTCTGAATTTTATAAATGACCTGGACGAAGAAGTGGAAGGATGGGTTTGCGGATGACACAAAGGTTGGAGGTGTTTTGAAGCGTGTAGAAGGTTGTCATAGGTCACAACAGGATATGGGCAGGATGCAGAGTTGGGTGGAAAAGCGGCAGATGGATTTCAATCTGGATAAGTGTGAGGTGATGCATTTTGGAAAGTCAAACTTGAAGGCGGTGTACAGGGTTAATGATGGGATATTTAACAGGGTGGAGGAACAGAGGGGGGCTTTGGGGTCCAAATCCACAGATCTCTCAAGGTCGCCACACAGGTTGATAGAACAGTTAAGGCCTGTGGAGCGTGGGGCTTCATTAATCAGGGGATTAAGTTCAGGAGTCATGAGGCAAATCTACAAATCTCTGGTGAGGCCACACTTAGACTATTGTGTTCAGTTCTGGTCACCTTATTCGAGGAAGAATGTGGCGGCTATGGAGAGGAGGAAGAGGAGATTCACCAGGATGTTGCCTGGATTGGGAAACAAGTCTTATGAGACAAGGTTTGCAGAGCTGGGACTTTTCTCTTTGGAGCATCGAAGGATGAGAGGAGACTAGATCGAAGTTGACAAGATTCTGAGGGGCATGGACAGGGTGGATGGCCAGCATCTGTTTCCCAGGGCAGGATCAGCAAACACCAGAGGATGTCTGTACAAAGTGAAGGGAGGGAAGTTTAGGGGAGACGTCAGATTTTAAATTTTTTTATACACAGTGGGGGCCTGGAAGGCATTAACAGGGATGGTGGAGGAGGCTGGAACATTAGAGCCATTTCGGAGACTATTAATCAGGCACATGGATCAGAGAAAAATAGAGGGTTACTGGGTAGGGAGGGTTTGGGTTTTTTTTTGAAGGACAATATAGGTCAGCACAACATCAAGGGCCTAAACTGTGATGTAGTGTTCTATGTAGAAGCGGGATTGGGCAATGCCTCTACCTAGGCCTGTGTGTTATGCACATCCTACACAGTACAGGCCCTCCGGCCCTCGATGTGTATTCCTTAAAAAAAGTGCTAAACCCTCCCTACCCCGCAGCTCTCGATTTTCCTTCCATCCACACGCCCGTCTAAGAGTCTCTTAAATACCCCAATGTTCCAGCCTCCACCACCACCCCTGGCAAGGCATTCCAGGCCCCCGCAACTCTCTTACCCCTCAACTTCACTTTGTGCACTTGTCCTCTGGTGTTTGCTACTCCCACCCCAGAAAACAGGCTGCTGGTCATCCACCCTATCCATCTACAGCCCCTTTCCCACTGGCATCCCAGTGAATGGGCCGGGCAGTGCCCCAGGTTAGGAAGACCTTTGTGCTGTTTCTGCTGGGCTGCCCTTAAGTGGGACATTAATTGCTTTTCCACTGAACACAGCTCGTCCCCCGGGGATCGGGGTGTTTAACCTTTAACTGGAAACAGGTGACTTTCTGCTGTTTATTTTCCATTGGTTTTACCAGCAAACACCAGGGATACAAGAAGGGGGTTAATCCCCGGAGTGAAATGACGTCATTTGACACTGGTGTTCGGACAGTGTTCCTTTTCCACTGGACTCTGTCCCAGTAAATTCCCTGTTAATTCCTGGAACAGGGTGCCAGTGGAAAAGGGGCCTCATCTTCCACCTGGCTACCCTCCAACCGGATGGCATTAGCATTGACTTCTCCAGTTTCCGTTACACACCCCACCCCCGGCCTGCTATCTTCTTCTCCCTATGTCCTTTCCTCCCTCTCTCTCTCTTCCCTTTTCACTGTCACCTTTCAAAAAATTAAAATCCTCACCTCTCCTCTTATTGTATCCAATTACCATCTTTTGCTTTGGGTCTGGATTCCTCCCCCCACCCCCGGCCAGTCTTCAGCCTTTATCTGATGCCTTCTCTCTCCTTTGCTGATTCCTTGAAGAAGGGCTCAGGCCCGAAACGTCAGTAATGTATGGACGCTGCGAGACTGGCTGAGTTCCTCCAGCTATTCTGGGCGTTTTTAACTACATTCGTAGTGTCTGTGGACTTTCAGGCCTCAGCCCAGTTATTTTCTTGCTTTCGAGCAGTTTGTCATGTTCACACCTGCTTTTATATTTCTGTTTCCTATCAGCAAGACTTTGGAAAATATTACCAAAAGGTAAGGCATTTTTCAATGCCCTACGATTCTACCAGAGATGGACCTCTGACCACTTTGGCAAGCCAGTGAAAACGGCCCAAACGATCCCGAAGCCTGGAGGTCAGCCACAAATCTTTCCTCTTTCACTCTCACAGCCGCTGTCTGCATTCCTCAGACACGCTGAACTATTCGCTGAACCTCAAGGATGTTTATCGATGGTGGCCACATCAGCGCAACAGGCGGTGGTGGGAGGAGGAGGGCCACTGCGGAAAGTACACCATCTTCCCCATCCCCCATCGTACGATTAGTCCAGTTCAGCCTGTCGTCGACGTAGAGCGATATGCTTGTCTGGTTGGCACCACCACCAGCATTGAGTTATCCCCCCACTTTAATTCTCTGCAATTTACTACCTTTCCGATGCCTATGGGTAAGAGTTGTTCCCTTTGTTGAGGGAGGCGAGCACTAGGGGACATAGCCTCAAGATCCAGGGGAGTAAATTTAGGGCGGAGATGAGGAGGAACTGCTTTTCCCAGAGGGTGGAATTCGCTGCCTGTTGAAGCAGTGGAGGCGACCTCAGTAAATGTATTTAAGATGCGGTTGGATCGTCGGGGAATTAAGGGATATGGGGAAAAGGCAGGTTGGTGGAGATCAGCCACGATCTCAGCGGAGCCGGAGGGCCGACTCCCGCTCCCATTTCTTATGTTCGAACTGACTCATCAGTCCGTCGCCAACACAAGGAGGAACTTGTAGCCGGGAGTGAACACAGGAGAAGCTGGACGTGGCCACAGAGGAAATGCACAATCTCTATACAGTCAACCCCACAGATCAAGCACTGGCTGGGAGAAAGCTATGAGGGCAGACGGCCCGACTGGTCATTCCTTTTCCAAAATATCCATTTTGCAAGCGGTCGAATGCTCTAAAACAGTGGGGCTCAACCTTTCTCTTTCCGCTCACATGAAAAAGGGGGCTGTCTCTGGGAGAATCGTGGGAGATCAGAAGCAGGAAGGCTCGTCCTACCTGAAGTAATCCCTTACTAATCACAGAGTACCGATCCCACTCACATCCCACTTGAAATAATCCCTAGGCCATCGGTGCTCTGTGATCAATCAGGGGTTGCTTAAGGTGGAATGTTGGTGGGTAGAAACAGGTTTGAAAACCACTGTTTTAATCGTCCCTCATTGACTCGTTCTGTGCACGGTTTCCGAGCTCCAAAGGAAATGGGCCAATGACAATTTTTCTCAAACAGAATATTTCAGTATCAGTTGGGTCTGGAGCAGTGATTCTCAACCTTCCCTTCCCACCCGCGTCCCACCTTAAGCAACCCCTGACTAATCACGGAGCACCGATGGCCTAGGGATTATTTCAAGTGGGTTGTGAGTGGGATCGGTACTCTGTGATTAGTCAGGGATTACTTCAGGTAGGACGTGGGTGGGAAGGGAAGGTTGAGAACCACTGCTCCAGACCTAATTGGTACTGAAATATTTTGCTTGAGGAAACATCGTCATTGGCCCATTTCCTTTGGAGCTCTGAAACGGTGCACAGAGCGAGTCAATGAGGGACAATTAAAATAGTGGGTTTCAAACCTTTTCTTCCCACCCACATCCCACCTTGAGCGACCCTTACTAATCACAGAACCCCGATGGTGGTGTTGGGGGGGTGGTGGCCAACCTTTGAATTTAGCTATGCAGCAGGCCATTCCGTCCACGAGTACATGGAGGTGAGGTGGGGGGGGGGGTGGTACTTGTGGCCTGACATGGCCTGTTTACCGGGTGACTCGTCCCAATTCAGAGGTGGCCCTCCCCTGAGTCCCAGCGATCCCTTCAGGCAGTTCGGTGCATGGGAATAAAATGTTTTGAAGGCCACTGCTCCCAAACCAGGAACCTGATTTTCCCCCCCTATTGCCCTCTTTCTTCCAGATCTCCCGGGGGGGATGGGGGGGATGGGGGAAGGACATCAAGAGTCAGAACTGAAATAAATGAAAGGGGGTGGGCATGTACCGCAAAATGGTGCCAGCACCGGGGACAAATCAAGCTCCCTCAATCAGCTGAGGCTATTTAAAGGGTACAGCTGTCCAGCAGGAAAGGTTTCTTCACTGTTGATGGTGGGTGGGTGATTTCAATGCTTGGTAGGGGGTGTCAAGGCCCATGAATAACCACAGAGCGACTGTTTAAAGAGACTGCATGTTTTGTATTCATCAATAAATCTCTAAGAGGAATACCAGTTCTTAACCCTTGGCTGACCTCTCCATAGCAAGTGGTCAGTGACATTTGAGGGTTGCGTGTTAATTAAGAGTCCACTGAATCTATTAAAATGGTGTCACAGCTGGACCCAGGGAAACAATATTGCACTTATGACAATTTTAAGGTGGGGTGGGGGGGCGATAAAGGCTTGTATTTAAGCAGCCACGTCTCGATTCTGGGCAACAACAGGGCCTCAGAGAGCAGAACTGGGATGTAGGAAATGGGACGACCGATTTGCATGCGGCAGGACAAAGGAGATCAAGTGTGAATTTGGCTCAAGGGTCTTGGGGAAGTTGATTGCTTCCCCCCCCTCCCCCATTGCCTCTTCGCATCGAACCAGTGAAGAGCGCAACTTTGGTACAATGTCTCATTCTGCAGATAGGCAGAGCAAGCAGTGGGGTACATGCCCGCCAACCAGGTGGCATTAGCATCGAGTTCCCCGTTTCAGTTAAAACCCAGCTTCTTCCCCTGTCTACTTTCCTCTAGTGATTTCTCTCTCTCTCTCCCTCTCGTTCTTTCTCTCCTTCTTGTTCTCATTCTCGCTTTATCCTCTCACTCATTCTCTCTCTCATTCTCTATCGTTACCTTTATCTCTCTATTCTCTCTCTCATTATCTCTCTCTTGTTCCCTCTCTTGTTTTCTTTCTCTCCCTCATTCTCTCTTTCTCTCCTGCTCGCTCTCTCTCCCATTCTCTCTCTTGTTATCTCTCTTCTCATTCTCTCTCGTTATCTCTCTCGTTCTTGCTTTCTCTCCCTCTCATTTTCTCTCCCGCTCGTTCTCTCTTCCTCTCCCTCCCTCATTCTCTCCCTCCCACACTCCTTTCACCTCTGTCTCCTTTCCCAGAGCCAAAATCGATGCCCATCCCTCCTCATACCCTGCCTGTTCGCTATTGGCTGCTGAATAACCGAACGAGTCGGCAGGCGAGGTAAACCAAACCACTTTGCGGTCCACAATTGGAGGGGGAGATGCCCACAGCGGGCCGACTGCTCCCTGCTCAGTTCAACTAACGTGGCATCGCGGAGCTCGCGCATGGGCTAGTTGACAGTACAGTGTTAGTGATGCGATTGCGGCTGTCTATAATATCCAATTAACATCTTTTGTTGGTCTGGACATCCCCTCCTCCTCCCGCTCCCTTCCTTTGCTTATCCTTTGAGGAAACATCAGCCACATATCTTGACCTGCGAGACCGGCCGAGTTCCTCCAGCCCTTACTGGGTGCCTTTACTACCTGCGGACTTTCGAGTTTCCCCACCCTCAACGCTGCTCCTGGGGATGTTGGCACAGACAATGCAGTCCAACATCCTGACTCTCAATGTCCCCAGAAGGTAAGAGATAATGGACAGTGTGGCCCAGGGTTACAGTCCCTTGGCCCTAGCAGAGTCAAATTTGAGCATCTGGTTGCTCAAGTCTAACCTGACGAAACAGCGTTCTCCGGTCCTTGGTGCAAAACACGCAGACACACAACCAGACATAACACACAGACAGACAGGGGAAGTATTCCATCTATGCAAATAAATTCTGTTTTCTACATATAAGAGAGAGAGCCTCACATGGTCAGTGTGAGCCGTTCCTCCCATTAAGCTGATCCTCAGCCTGGTGGTGCTGGCTCTGATCCTCCTGGATCTCTACCCCCGACAGGAGCAGCTGCTGCGCGTGGGGGTGGAGGGGGTCCTTGATGACTTTGCCCTCATCAGACAATGATCCTGGTAGATCACGTCGATGGAGGTTGGGGGGTGGGGAGACTCCAGTGATCCTCTTTCTGCCACAGAATCGGGGGGGTGGGGGGGTGGTGTGGTGTTCAACAGCCACATCTCAGGGAGTCCTGATGGTTTACAATGTGACCGTGGAAATGATCAAAATCTCTGACCAGAGGGGTAGATACACTTCCAATGTACCATACGAATGAAGAGCTGGTAAATAAGATGAGTTTTGATCAATACTGATTAAATGGTGGGATGAAGACTAGACGGTTAAACCAATCCAATTCAATATGCAGTGTTCAGGAATTTTATAATCGGACGCAGATTTGAGGGACTAATTAGAAAATTCTGCAGATCAATCCATCAACATCTGTGACTCAAACAATCTCTAGCAATGTTTCCCTCTCTCCACCCATTTTTTTCTTCTTCTTGTTCCTTTTCTCTAACAACACACTCCATTCATCTAGATTTCACTGTCAGAGTACATATACGACATCACATACAGCCCCTGAGATTCTTTTACCTGCGGGCATAGCAGAATTAACACTTACTGGTCACGGAAAGTGCGCTGACCGGCTGCATCACGGTCCAGTACAGGAGACAAATACCCCTGAGTGTAGAGTCTTGCAAGACGTAGTGGACACAGCCCAGGGCAAAACCCTCTCCCACCATCGAGAACACCTATGGGGGGGGGGGGAACAGTGATCATTGAGGACCCCGCCCCGCCCAGCGCACACTCTGTCCCCTCTGCTGCCATCAGGAAAGTGGTCTTGGGGCCACAAGGTGCAGGTGCCTTGAGGCTCGCCCCGCCGGTTCAGGAACAGCCTCTCCCCCTTCAACATCGGACTCCCCAACGATAAACTTGTTTAAGGCCTCTTACTTGTGCACTTTATTGATTTTCTTTTTACCCTCTCCATATTACACAGTCAGTTTGTTGACATTTGTTTATAGTTTGTTTGCATGTTCACGCTGTGTACATTTCTGCCGTGCCTGCAGGAGAAAGGGATCTTGGGGTTATATGTAAAAAGTTCCCTTTCGTCACGTAATACTGCATTTAGAATGTAAAATACATGAAATTCTTTAACCTTTTGTCTACTGTCAGGCTTTGTCCACTTTGTCCAGTGCTCCTACCACCAGCTGGTGCTCCCAGGCAGTCTTGCCTCCAAGCCCTGAGCTTGCCGAGTTATCCAAGCTCAAGCGTATTCAGGCTCACGTGACGTCACGTAGATACCCGGGCCAAAAATCGGGAACCTGAGCATCCGCAAACCTGAAAGCGGCGTGCAACGTGCACGTGCACACACTTAATGTTAGCAAACTGCCCACACACCACAGAGAGAATAAGAAAAAATCAACAAAGTGAACGGGTGCCCGATTGAGTTGGTTACCAAGGAGCAAAGGCACTCCAGAGCATGCTCCAGATTTGTAAACCGTAGATTAACCGTCCTTTAAGTACCCGAGACTTTAAAAAAAAGGCTACAGAAACAAGATTTTCAGTAATTAATCTTCTGAAATGAACCTACGTTGCAGGAGCCGGTCTTAAGCTCCAAGGGCTCCCAACTGCGTCTCTAAGGGGTGTCCTCCGCTGGGATGATACTTGCTGTCTCACACGCACAACGTGGCAGGTTCTATAGCGAACATCAACCTTTTCAATTTTCTTCTTAAAAGGTCACGAGCGTCTGTTGAGATTTTGAGTTTTTAAAAAACTATATAAGTAGAAGTCGAAAATAGTGGATTATCTGAGATTTCTTTTTTAGAAATCCGATAAAAGATTATTTTGTTCCCAACTGCACTGCTCTATTGCATTTTGAATTTTTTTCTTTCTAAAACAAAAAATAACATTAATATTTTTACAAAATCATTTTACAAGCAAGTGGTTTGGTAGCAATTTACTTTTCAAAAGTGACGCAATAATCACACGAGACTGAAGTTGGGAAACTAATGGGCTTTTCCCTGTGGTGTGGAGAGGCCGGCCCCAGGATATTTTAAACGGGTCTGGGCTGCGGCCCTGGGAAATCTCCTCGGTCCGCCCTCTCCCCTGTGATGAGTAAACGCACTGTGCTGCGTCAAGTGGGTGGCTAAAATTAAAAGATGCCTACCTCCTTGGCCACAGCGGGGGGCCCGCCGCGACAGCAGCACAATGCGGGATGAATGGCTGGTCACCATTAGCTGGACTTCCCAGAGCGTGAGGGGTTTGGGGGAGCGAAGCCGGCTGTCCATCCCATGTCCTGCCGATGTGATGGGAGCGGAGGGAGCCGGGCGGTGGCAGAGGGAGGGAGTGGGTGAGCGACGGACGGACTGATGGGGTTACTCTTACTCCTGTGCATGCGTGACGCGTCATCAGTTGGGGACAGGAACCGCCCCCCCTTCAATTGCTGGGGAAGTGCTGAATTCACGGGAATTTCACCAGGACAAAGTAGGGTCACCATTTGCCTGTGGTATGAAGACACTGGTGACTGATCAAGGCAAAATGGAAGGGGTAGGATTGGTGTCGGGAGGCATGTCCAGCTGGCCGCAGCATAACACTGGTCCACTGCACAAAGATGATCCACACAATTTGCTTCCATGTAGGCAATTTAATATTAAAATGAGCTTTGATCCGTTTGGACCAGGCACTTTTAAAGTACACAATTTGATCACTTTTCCATTCTACCACAGAGGTAGAAAGTTTACGATAAACTTTATTTATAACTCTCAGGTTCTATAGACCTTGGCTGTGAACCTGGGGCCCTGCAAAATAAGGGCTTGTGGAATGTGGGGGGGGGGGGCGGGGGGAGGTTTGGGCTTGTGGATGAGGGAAGGGTTAGGGCTTGTTCTTTATTCTTACTCAAAATCAACATGGAATTATAAGATTATGTTTCTTTTATGTAATTGATGAATTTCATGTTTTCATGTTGATTGGAAAATAGAACTAATCAAGGCATCCCTCTCTGTGGAGTCAGTGGGTCTGATACTGACTGCTTCCCAATCCTCCGTCGTGGCCACCGCCTCCCCAACCGCTCGGAGGGCTGCCGGTAATGAGATGGAACGATGCCGCCCCTCCCAAGCGATGGCCGAAGGCGGGCCAAAACCAATTGGCTTTTATTCGCAATAAAACGGAAGCACATCCCTGGTCGGCTGTCCCAAACCAAGGAGGTGGGGGATGGGGTGGGGGTGGGGGACAGTCGCCTTTACTGGGAAGGGGTCAACGAGTGCGCCTGGACGGACCTCGGCCGGCCTTTGGTTCGAAGGTTGGGGTGCAGTTCACCTGCGGACACGAGGGTGACTCCAGAAGCACAATGCCCAGTATAATAAGCATGGCTGCTGCTCTACGGCCTGGTTCATGGTTTTCCCAGACATGAAAAATATAGCGGTTGACCACAGTGGCGTGTTTGACTTGGGGGGGAAAAATCGGATGCCCCACGACTGAAATGAATCTTAACTTTGTTTCCTACTGATTCGGGGGGGGGGGGGTGGGTGGTGGGATCCTTTCCCATCTCGAGAGGCCAAGAACAAGTCACTGATCTACAGGGTTTTATTCCCAATGGATGGGCTGGTCAAAAGAGGGAGGGGGGGAGAGTGGCACACAGGTCGGGGATACAATTACAGTCCAGCAGTTCACCACAGCCAATTACTTTCAAGATCAATTGACTGTTGTTTTTTTGACCCTACCCCATTGCTTCTTTCTCTTTAGATTATTCAGCAATGGATCGTTTATGTTTAGACAGCAGCGTCAGAAGGGAGAGGATTGATAATTAGTATAGAGTGGCGGTTCTCAACCTTTTTCTTTCCACTTTAAGTAATCTCTAGGGCATTAGTAAGGGATTGCTTAAGGGTGGGTGTGGGCGGGAAGGGAAGGTCGAGAACCACTGCTCCAGACCCAAATGTTTTGCCTGAGAAAAATTGTCATTTCCTTTGGAGCTCTGAAACGCTGAACATAATGAGTCAATTAGGGACAGTTAAAACAGCGGTTTTCAAACTTTTTCCTCCCACTCACATCCCTCCTTAAGCAACCCTTTGTTGACCACCGAGCACCGATGGCACAGGGATGACTTAAAGTGGGACGTGAATGGGAAGGGAAGGTCGAGAATCACTGCTCTTGACCTGATTGCTACTGAAATATTTTGCCTGAGAAAAACTGTCATTGCCCCATTTCCTTTGGGAGCTCTGAAACGGTGCACATCACGAGTCAATGAGGGGGCGATTAAAACCTATTTCTTTCCACTCGCGTCCCACCCTGAGGCAATCCCCTACTAATTACAGATAGCCTAAAAGTGGGATGTGAGTGGGAAGAAAAAGGTTGAGAACCCCTGATCGAGAGCTGAGGGCATGCGAGTTCGTCACAGTGCAGCAATAAAACGGGGTTTAGTTTGCCCAAAATAAAATGTTTTTTTAAAAATGTACTGTAGGCTTTACTACTATTTCAATTGATAGATGTAATCTGTTAACGCTTTATCTAGTATCACGTCTCTATGGATTCTCATGTAGACAAGGTGGTGAAGAAGGCTTTTGGTATGCTATGATTTCATCGCATAGAATATAGGAGCTGGGAGGTGATGTTGAGACTATTCAAGGCATTGGTGAGGCCAAGTCTGGAATATTGTGTGCAGTCCTGGTCCCCAAATTATAGGAAGGATATCAATAAGGTAAAGAGGATGGAGAGAAGATTTACTAAAATGTTGCCTGGATCGCAGTATCTAGAATACGGAGAAAGAATGAATCGACTAGGTCTTTATTCATTGGAGCATTTTAAAATTATGAGGGGAATAGACAGAGTAGATGTGAATAGGCTCTTCCCCTTGACAGGAAGTGAGATTGGAACGAGGGGTCAAGTTAAGGGTTAGGGGGCAAAAGCTCTTCACTCAGAGAGGGATGGAACGACCTTCCAGAAGTGGTGGTCATGGCAGGGTCAATTCTGTCATTTGAGAGGAGGTTGGATGAGTGCATGGATGTGAGGGGGTTGGAGGGTTATGGACAGGGAGCAGGTTGTTGGGACTAGAGGAGATCACATAAATCAGTACGGACTAGAGGGGCCGAGGTGGCCTGTTTCTGCACTGGAATTGTTATATGGTTATTTGCTTGACAAAATGAATGTAATTATTTGAAAAGGAGAGGGTGGATGAGAAGGGGAAGCTTTAAGACAGAGGGCTGTTGTAGCCCAGTGTGGTAATGCAACCCCTGAACGGTTGTTCAGTGACTGCCCGTGCCTGTCCGCTGCTTACTGCAGAGGGTGGCTCACTGTACCTGCAGGGAGGTCACCTGGGAGGCCCCAGGTAAGGGCTCATGCCGGCCCTTGGGTTGAAGTAGAGCACACGGAGCCAGAAGGGATACTGAACCTTGTTTTAAGCTCATTAAATTGTGATATGCTGCAGTGCAGACAAACAAGCTCTGTTTAGCTGAAAGGTTCAGAATCTCTTCTGGCTCCACGTGCTCTACTCTTACCCAAGGGCCGGCGGGAGCGTTTATGTGGTGATTGGCAGGGAATAGATGGGACCAGCCTTCCAAGTGACCTCGCTGCAGGTACGGTGGGTCGCCCCCCCCCCCCCCCCCCACTGCAGTAGGCAGCTCATGAGTGCGAACAGGCGCAGGCTGTCACCGACCGTTCGGTGGTTGTATCGTCACACCCAGCACTACCTGTTGTGTGGGCAAGTGGCTGGTGACTAAACTGGCTCCTCCCCCCACCCCCCCACCCCTGCCAGGCTAGACTAGGATGAGACACAAGACCCGCCGAAGGGCGGGCAAACCCTCTCGTAGGGCCAACAAGCTGAGGAAGGGCATCCCTTGGATCGAAGCCTGGTCCGGCCACAGAACCTTCCCACCGCACCCCCCACCACCCCAGGACCTCACCGTGCTGCTGGATCTGGGGAGGGGATGTCGAGAGGGCGGGGTCTGGGCCCCAAAAATCCATTCACGCGCACACTGCTCAGGAGTGGGGGGGTAGGGGAGGTCGCCTCCTATCAAACTGATGGAGAGGAACTATGGATGGAGAGCCCAAAGAATAAAGGAGGCCTCAGGCCCAAAACGTCAGTATACTTGCCCTCCGCAGACCTGCGGAATTTCCCCAGCGCCTTTTTTATATCTCTCGTCTGCAAGCGTGTTGACCCCCTGTCCCCCCGGACCACTTCCTTCATGCCAAATTGAGAGAGGAAGGCAGAAAATTTCAGAGCCTCGCGCGGGGCATAACTGAAGGCAATGGTGGTGATGGAGGGCAGCGCGAGCTGAAGAAGGTGGCAGGCGAAGGGAGTGGTGGGGTGGGGGGGAGTGTGGAAAACACGGATGAGAACTTGAAAGCCGATCTGTATCAGGCAGCAATGATTGCACTCAAGTGGTTTGCCCAGTACTGCTAATCTCCACATAAATTCAATTTATATGAGGTAACTCAGCGCGTGGCCAGATTAAATATACGCAGGGAGATGTCCGATGTGTTTACCACTTATTTCTCTTTCCATCTCTTCCCCGCAGGTCTGACCTCGATCTGTTCGGTTCATTTCATTGGTGGTGCGGGATTGGGCATTCACTTGGGGCTTCAAAACATTCACAACTAAGGGGAATGGAGGCTCTCTCAATTTAAAAAAATGTAGCACGGTAACAGGCCCATCCCCAAGCCGCCCAATCAACCTACTATTTCCCCCCCCCCCACCCCTCCTGGTACATTTAGAAGGGTGAGAGGAAACCGGAGCCCCTCCCCCTTCGGAGAAAACCCAGCCAGACTCGGGGAGAGCATACAAACTCCTCACAGACTGCACTAGTACTTGAGCTACACTTAGCCAGGCTGCCGGCCTATGTCATATTTGTGAAGGCCTTCCTGCCATCGTCTTACTGGGGCCCTCACATCCAGGGGGGTGGGAGGGGAAAGCAAGTTTTTTTCCCCCTCCAAGCCTTGAGGCTCGTGAACTCCTGGAACATTTGGGGACTTTTACCATAAACTCCTTAATGTGTTTAACTTCTGCTTATGTGAATCCGCTCCACAGTCCTGGAGAAATGCCATTTCATCTTTACCGTGCGAGCAGGGTATGAACGGTAAATAAAGGTGGCTTGACTTATTACTCCCTCGAAGTCATCTGCGGCAAATACGACCATAAGGCAGTGGAGCAGAAATAGGCCATTCAGCCCGTGGAGTCTGCTCCACCATTTATTCGTGAGCTGATCCATTTTCCCCATTGCCCGGCCTTTCTCCCTGTGACCTTTGGTGGACTGGCTCATCAAGAACCTCTGCCTTAAATATATGAATCAGGAGGTGCCCCCTCCCCTCCCGTGAAAGACGGTTTTGAGATCGTCCCACCCAAGGGACTTTTTGGAGCCTGAAATGAAGAGTGATGCTCCAAGCGTTGAGGGCTGCGTGGTTAGTTGGGGTGGATAGGGCATTTTGAGAGTGGCATGGTTAGTGCCACACGGTTCAGTGAATCTGGCGTGGCCCGTAAAGAGTTTGTACACTGTCCACCTGGGTTTATTTATTTTATTGAGACAGATAGCATGGTGACAGGCCCTTTCGACCCTTGGGACCACGCCGCTTGATTAACCTGCAACTCCCAGTGCATCCCGATCAGTGGGAGGCAACCGGAGCCGGTGGGGGGTGGGGGTGGGGGGAAGAACTCACGTGGACACAGGGGAAGATCATACAAACTCCTTATGGACAGCGTGGGGATTCGAACCCTGGTCCCGACTGCTAGTACCATAGAGGTGTTGTGCTGACCGCCGCGCCAACCATGCCACCGGGCTACCCCATTCCTGGGCACTCCAGTTTCCACCCACCCTTGAAAAAAATCGTACAAGGGTCTGCAGGTTAATACGGGGCAACATCGGGCAGCAGGAGTTTAAATGGCTGGAATAATCTTGTAAACAAAATTTAAAATTATAGAGGCCCCGACCCTGATTCGTGCAAAAGATATTGTGTTAAGAAAAGTGCCAGTGGCCAGAGAGAAGTTGGATCACCCTGCCAGTTTATTTTTAGGAGTATTTCAAAGTCAGGGTTGGTGGTACCTTCCCTCTCCAACTTGCTGCCTAATTGAGCAGGGGACACTAATTAAAAGGCAAGAATTCACAATAAGCTCTTTTACTGACATACAAGGGGCAATATTTCAGAGATCAGAGAACATCACATACAATCCTGAGATTCTTTCCCTGTGGGCGCGCAGAATTACCACTAATTGGTCATGCAAAAAATAAACTGTACACAGCGTAAACATGTAAACAAATAAAGAACTGTGAACAGATAATGACTGCAAACAAACTGACTGTGCGATACAGAGAAAATCAATAAAGTGCGCAAGTAAGAGTCCTTAAATGAGTTTGTCGTTGAGGGGTCTGATGGTGAAGGGGGAGCAGCTGTTCCTAAACCTGGTGGGGCGAGCCTTGTGGCACTGAGACCTCTATCACTGACGGCAGCAGCGAAAACAAAGCGTGCGCTGAGGGTGGGTGTGGGATCCTCCATGATTGCTGCTGCCCTCCGATGGCAGCACCCCCCCACCCCGTTGATGTTCTCGGTGGGTGAGGGGGGTGGGGAGGGTTTTACCCATGGTGGTCCTGGGCTGCGTCCGTGACCTTTTGCAGGGCTTTACGGTCAGGGGTGCTGGTGTTCCCCCCCCTCCCGTCCTGGGCCGTGACGCACCCGGTCAGCGCACTTCCTTCCGTGCCTCTGTAGAAATGTGCCGGGGTTTCCAGTGTCGTACCAAACATCGGCAAACTCCTGAGGAAATTGGTGGTGACGTGCTTTCTTTGTGATGCCATTAGTGCGTTGGGTCCAGGAAAGATCCTCCGAGATACCAAGAAGTAAACAGGCTGGGCTAATTATATCAGAGAGGAAGCTGAAAGAGGTAAGTGTAGACCTGTGCGTCTCTGAATACATTCTTTCCGGTGACTTGGCAGCTTTGGATGTGATTGACACTAAGAGCGTTGGATTAGACGGTGTCAAGAACAGCTGTCACTGCTTGGCCTGGATTTACAGGGCCTTGCGCAACATTTTCCAACAACCCCACCCCACATCCCCCCCCCCACCACCCCCCAACTCCTCCTGATGCAAACTTTGGTTCAGTGTCATGATTTTCAGATTTAAGATTTATTGTCAGAGTACATGCATGAGATTGGAGAATTGTGTGCAGTTTTGGTCACCGAACTACAGGAAAGTTATCAATAAGATAGAGAGAGGGCAGAGAAGATTGACTAGGATGTTGCCCAGAACTGAGTTACAGGGAAAGGTTAGGACTTTATTCCCTGGGGTGTAGAAGAATGAGGGGAGGTTTGATAAAGGTGTTTAAAATCATGAGGCGGTGGGGGTAGACAGAGTAAACGTAGACAGGCTTTTCCCACTGAGGGTGGGTGAGATACAGACCAGAGAACTTGGGTTAAGGTGAAAGGGAAAAGTTTAAGGGGAACTTCTTCATAGAGAGAGTGGTGGGAGTGTGGAACGAGCTGAAGTAGTGAATGCGGGCTCGATTTTAACATTGAAGAGTAATTTGGACAGGCACATGGATGGGAGGGGTATGGACTTTGTGGAGAGAGGACTCCAAGTTACTGAGAGGCAATAGATCAGGTGGGCAGTCTGTGCCTTCTCCCCAGGGAGCAGCAAAATGACCAGCGGGGGGTGGGGGGGGAGTGAAGGGAGGAACGTTTTGGGAGACATCAGGGGATAAGTTTTTTTAAAAGAAAATAAAGAGAGTTGTGGGTGTCTTGGGGCAGTGACAGTTCAAAGCCTCTTAGGCGGGCACACGGATGGGTTACAGGGTAGGGAGAGTTTAGTGCTTATTTTTGGCAGGACAGTACAACATCAGGGGCCTGTATGTAGAACAGTTCAGGCCCTTTGGCCCTTGACGTTATGCCAACCTTAAAAAAAAATGAAACCCTCCCTGTAACCCTCGATTTTTTTTCCATCCGTGAGCCTGCCACTGAAATGCCCCTAGTGATCCAGCCTCTGTCCCCCCGGGCATTCCACGCAGGTCCCTGTGTGGGAAAACATCTTAGACCGGGCACATGAATGCAAGGGAATCAGAGGGTGATGGTGCCACATGGTCGGATAATGTGAACCGGCTGACACAAGATGTGATGGTGGAAATCTTTAAATATCAGGCAAAGCCGGCAACACCGTGAGGCATCGAGTGAAGAGGCCACAACCACTAACTGAACAGGATAATGTGAACTATTTTGTGACCGTGTAAGAATATGCGCTTCTCACTGTAGTAGGTGCAGTGCACCACTGTGGGGCATATGAATATAAGAATGTGTGAATGGTTTCCTGAGATGGTGGAAGGCATCAGTAAGTAAAGTCTCTTCTGTTATTTGAATCTTGCATCTCTAGGTTATTTAAGAAGCCTCCCAAGTAATGCAAGGCACATAACAGATGGGAGGGTAGTGAAAGTTTTGATCGCAGAATAGATTTAAAGGGGAAGGCACTGCAATGGGGCCGACGAGTCTGTGCTGCGATGTTCTATAAATCTCTCCCCTCTCACCTTCAACCTCTAATCTGAGAATTATCTGCCCTGGGAAAAAGATCACAGATAGGCGCCGACTTACGATGTTCTGATCTATGACAACCAGAATCCGTTTGGAATAAACGAGGCATCAACAAGGAAGATTGTCCGATCAGCGCATGCAGACCACTTCCCACTGCCCCCACCCCACCCCTGAGATGTCATTATTTTGGTGTTCTTTTTGTAGCGACGTCAAGGAAGTGCACTTTGTCGGAACTAATGCCGAGGTTTTTTAAAAAGACTATTTGGAACTCGCTGGGGAGAGGGAGAGAAAGAGAGACTGAAGGCCGTCGGTGCGCGTGTTCCAAATCAGAACATAGGCTGCGAGGTGACACTGCCACCCCTAGTTACCTGGCGCCGCCTCTAACCCCTGACAGCAGCGGGGACATTGGCCTCCTGGCATCTTCTTGCTCAATACAAGAGGGCACGGGTGGTAATTTCAAGGGAGATATTAGAGGAACTCTGGGTGGTTGGTGTGTGGAATCGACTGCCTGGGTGGAGGCAGGGACATTGGGGAACTTCAAGGGACAATTGGACAAGCCTATGTGGGAATTTAAAGTGGAGGGTGATGTGGGAGGCAGGGTTTAAAAGTCGGCACAACATTGTGGGCCGAAGGGCCTGTACTGAACTGTACTACTCCATGCTCTACGTTCTATGCCCCGCCCCCTTGGTCTTTATAAAGCCTATGACACACCTCTTTAGCCTCCCACATAATGACCCAATTCATCCATCCTCTTCAGAGAACGTTACATCAGGGAAACAGGCCCTTCGGCCCTTCTAGTCTGTGTCAAATCATTTTCCTTTGCTTAGTCCCACCGACCTGCATCTCCATCCCTCTCCCATCCATGAACCTGTCCAAATTCCTCTTAAATGTGAAAATTGAGCACACATTCACCACCTGGCAACTCGTTCCTCACTCTCACCGCTCTCTGGGCGAAGATGCTCCCCCTAAACTTTTCCCCTTTCACCCTTAACCCACATTCTCTGGTTTGTATCTCACCGACCCTCAGTGGAAAAAGCCGACCTACATTCACTCTGTCCATCCCCCTCATAATTTTAAATATCAAATCTCCCCTCATTCTTCCACGCTCCAGGGAATAAAGTCCTAACCTTTTTAACCTTTCCCTGTAACTCAGTTCCTGACGTCTGGGCAAAATCCTAATAAATCTTCTCTGCCCTCTTTCAATCTTATTGATATCGCTCCTGTAGTTCGGTGACCAAAACTGCACACAATCCTCCAAATTTGGACCCACCAATGTCTTGTACAACTTCACCATAACATCCCAACTCCTCTACTCAGTACTCTGATTTATGAAGGCCAATGTGCCAAAAGCTCTCTATACAACTCTGTCCACCTGTGACACCACTTTCAGGGAATTCTGTACCTGTATTCCCAGATCCTTCTGTTCTACCACACTCCTCAGTGCCCGACCGTTCACGCTGTCCGTCCAACCTTGGCTTGTCTGCCTAAAATGCACACCTCACATTTGTCTGCATTTTTCAGCCCATTCGTGGTGAATCTCAAAGCTGAAGGCTGAGTACAGGGTTAATAGTCAGTTACTTAAGAGTTACTTACAGAGGGACCTTGGGATCCAAATCCATACATCCCTCAAGGTTGCCACATGGGTTGATAGGATAGTTAAGAAGGCCTATGGGACACTGGGCTTCATTAATAGGGGGATTGAGTTCAGGAGTCGAGAGGACATGCTTCACCATTACAAGTCTCTGGTGAGACTTAGAGCATTGTGTTCAGTTCTGGTCACCTGATTATATGGAGAGGCGGCAGAGGAGATTCTCTGGATTGGAAAACAAGTCTTATGAGGCGAGGTTGGCAGAGCTGGGACTTTTCTCTTTGGAACAAAGAAGGATGAGAGGAGACTTGATCAATGTCGACAAGATTCTGGGAGGCATAGACAAGGCGGATGGCCAGCGCCTGTTCCCAAGGGCGGGATCAGCAAATACCAGAGGATGTCTACACAGAGTGAAGGGAGGGAAGCTTAGGGAGTGGGGAACGTCAAGATTAAGTTTTTTAACAGAGTGTTGTGGGGGCCTGGAATGCCTTGGATGGAAACGGAAACATTAGGGTCATTTAAGAGACCCTTAGGCGGGCACACGGATGAAGGAAAAGTAGAGGGTTACGGGGTTTTGTTATATTTTTGGTAGGAATATACAGTATAGGTTGGCACAACATCAAGGGCTGAAGGGCCTGCACTATGAATCTCCTCCGAATCTTTCCCAATGTATTGTCCTTCTTGTAGCTTGGGAGCCTAAACTGGTAGGCAGCAATCCAAGTGTGGTCTCAGCAAGGCCTTGAAACACGAAAGTCTGCGGACGCTGTGATTGTAGAACACACCGAGAGATGCTGGCAGCTGGTCTCACAGTATCCACAAAGGGATATTCCTGATGTATCTGGCCTGAGACCTTCCTCCAGGGCGAGTGAAGATCAGGCGGGCGCCAAAATTAAATGGCTGGGGAGAAAGAGCAGGGGGAGGAATAGAGACTGACAGACACGTGGTTCAGGACACAGCACAGAGGAAAGGTGAGAATTGATTGGGGGAGGTGGGGTTGCTTTGGCTCTGGGGAAGCAGAGAGGTGTGGGAAAGGAGACAGAGGGAAAAGTAGATATCTATGGGGGGGGGAGAGAGAGACAGAGAGACAGAGAGAGAGAGAGAGAGGCAGAGATAAAGAGAGAGAGAGAGACAAGGGGAGAGAGAGAGAGACAAGGGAGGAGAGAGATAGACAAGGGAGGAGAGAGATAGGCAGAGACGGGGGAGAGAGAGGCAGAGATAGGGAGAGAGAGAGAGAGGGGGAAAGAGAGAGAGAGACGGGGAGAGAGAAAGAGACAAGGGGAGAGAGAGAGATAGGCAGAGACAGTGAGAGGGGGGAAGAGAGAGAGAGAGACAGATAGACAGACTGAAAGGGAGGGAGGGAGGGAGAGAGGGACACCTAATGTCTCTGTTTGTCTGTCTGCCTGCCTGTCTGTCTGTCTGTCTGTCTGTCTCTCTCAACACTTTTCCCTCTGTCTCCTTTCCCCCAACTCTGCCAAAGTCAATGTTAATGTCATCTGGTTGGAGGGAGCCCAGATAGAAAATGAGGTGTGGTTCCTCCAATTTGTGGGTGGTTCTAGTCTGGCCATGCACGAGGCCATGGACAGACATATCAGTGAGGGAATGGGGCAGGGAATTGTATCACGAATGCTTTCCACAGCTGAATCCTGAGATCATTATCCTGCCCATACATTTTTAAATTAAAAAAACATTTAGACAAACAACGTGGTGACAGGCCATTTCGGCCCCTCAAGTCTGCGCAGCCCAATTTACACCCCAGTAACCAACACCCCCCGTAGTTTTGAAGAGTGGGAGGAAACCGGAGTGCCCCCCAGGGAAAACCCATGCAGGCAAACTCCTTACGGACAGCGTGGGATTTGAATGCTGTAAGGGTGTGGCGCTAACCGCTGTGCCCACCATGCCACCCAGGTCAAACTCCATCTTCACCACCCTGCCCACCTGAACCAAATGCAGTCAAACCTACAAAAGGCATTCACGGGCGAATAACTTGCCACAAAACCATCGGAGGCAGCAGTGGGACATCAGGGTTAGGAGGTTTCGACCTGGGGCTCGGGCAGCTGATGGTTTGAACTGTGTGGCTGTGGGGGTGGGGGGGGGGTGGCAGGAGCGCTGGGGGCGAATCTATGGACACTTGGGGATAGATGTTGGTTCAGGATCCCCGATTTAAGGTGTACAAGGTATAGGATATACAGTGAAACCCCTTGTATCCAGCACCTCCAGGGATTGGTAGAGGCTGGATAAGTTGGTTGAGATTGCGTGCCACATGATTGGAAACCGTGTGCTTTTTTTCCCCACCTATTTTCGGGGCAGTCGGCACCACGCTCTTGCAGAGTCGGTGATCGGAAGCGGAGCCCGAATGAGTTTGCGCACTCTCCCCCCCCTCCGTATCTGCGTGGGTTTCCACTGGGGGCTCTGGTTTCCTCTCACCGTTTGAAATGGGGGGGATGTAATTGGGTAGCAGGGACTCATGGGCTGAAATGGTGTATGTCGAAATAAATTTCCCTGATGATTTTGCCGGTTGCTTGAATTCCAGATAACAGGGGTTTTATTGGACATGTTATATTTTCCAGTGTATATAATGAAGACTTACCTGGATGACGCAGCTCGAAACTATGCTCAAAAATCTCAACGCAATGCTGGACGAAGTATTTAATCAGCGCCCCATCTGCTATCGTAAACATTCACTCACTCCCACCAATGCTGTCACTCAAGGCCACTCTGGCAGCTCCTCCTGCTACAACCCCCCTGCCCCCAGGAGGAGAACAGGCCCGCGGCGTGGCGCCCATCCCCACTATCCTTCCAGTCGCACAGCATCCTGATCTGGGCGTGCACTGTTGTGAGACACACAAGACCGTAGCCAAACCATACACAGAGACACCGGAGGAACTCAGCCGCTCTCACAGCAGGAGGTAAAGATGTCTCACCAAAATTTCAGGATTTAAAAAAAAATTAGGCCCTCGGCACGGTTACAGGCCATTTCGGCCCGTGGGACCGAGACGTCCAATTTGCAACCCATTAACCCACAACCCCCGGTCCATCTCGAAAGGTGGGAGGAATCCCACGCAGACACGGGGAGAACGTATCAACTCCCTCGCAGACAGAGTGGGATTCGAGCCCCTGTCCCAATCGCTGGTCCTGTAAAGGCATGGCACTCACCGCCGTACCAACCTTGCCTTTTTCAAGGTATAAGCAAAAAGAGGGCAAGTATCCTAATTAAAGACAGGGGTGGGGGGGGGGGGAGAAGGAGCTGGGGGGGGGGGAGGAAGAGGAACAGGAATTTTTTTTTCCCCAAATAAGGTGCCCAAGACTGTACACGTCTCCAAGTGAGGTCTCACCAGTGCTTTGTAGAGTCTCAACGCCATATCCATGCTCTTGTCTGCTCTTCCTCAAGAGATGAATGCCAACATCGCCTTCGCCTTCCTTAACATCGACTCCACCTGGACATTAATCTTTAGGGTAACCTGCACGAGGACCCCTCCACAAGTTCCTTCACACCTCAGAATTCTGAATCTTCTCCCTATCTGAAGAATAGTCTGCCCATCTATTTCTTCTATCAGTGTGCACTTTCCGATGATGAATTTCATCCGCTGCCTCTTTCCCCTTTCCAGTTCCTCCACGTCTCTCCGCAGTCTGTCCGTGTCCTCAGCCCCATCCTCCCCTACCCCTGGTTCTGGATTCCTCTGCAAATTTAGCTGCAAAGCCACCTACTCCATGATCTGAATAATATATTGACAACACAACAAGAAGCGGCCCCTCCCATGGGACACCACTGGTAGCTGGTCGCCGACCAGAACAGGATCCCTTAGTTTCCACTCTTTGTGTCCGGCCGACCATGCTAGTATCCACTTGCGAAGACCAACCTCCATCCCTCCGCACCTATAACTGGCTCAGTGCAGCCACGTCGCCGACAATACCACAGCGGTGGGCTGTATAAAATGGGGCGATATTTACATGCAGGGGGGAGATTGGAAACTGAATGGGGCATCTCACACTCGGTGTCTCCCACACCAAGGAGCTGACTGTTGACTTCAGGAAGGGGAAAGCCAGAGGCGTGTGATCTAGGAATCACTGGGGGAATCAGAGGAGGAGAGGGGGAGCACATTTAGGTTCTTGGGAGTCACTATATCGGAGGACCTTTCCTGGACCCAACATGCCAATGAAGAAAGCACATCAGCGCCTCTACTCCCTTGGGAGTTTGTGGAGGTTCGGTACGGCATCGGAAACCCTGGCAAATTTCTACAGAGGAACGGTGGGAAGCACGCTGACCAGCTGCGTCATGGTCCGGGATGGGGACACCAATAGCCTTGAGAGTAAAAGGTAGTGGACGCAGCCCAGGACACCACAGGCAAAACCCTCCCCCACCATTGAGAACCTCAACAGGGAACGCAGCGGCGATCATCGAGGACCACCCCCAACCAGCTCTGTTCTCGCTGCTGCCATCAAGGAAGAAGTCTCGAGGCCAGAAGACTCTCACCACCAGGTTCAAGAACAGCTACCCCCTCATCCCCCTTCACCATCAGATTCCTCAATGACAAACTCAATCAGGGACTGTTACTTATGCTTGTCATTGAATGTTTTTCTCTCTGAATTGCAGAGTTTGTTTTCATTTCTTTGTCTACAGTTAATGGTAATTGTGCCGCATCCAGAGGGAAATAAATCTCAGGGCCGTATGTGATTCTGACAATAAATCTGAATCTGAAGTCTGGTTTTCCATGCTCTGCTTTCCAGATCAAGACAATTTAAATCTTTATATTCATGTTTCCATTACTGAAGAGAAAAAATGCCCTCTTTTGAGCTTCTTAGTCTAACAATCTTAGGTTATCTTAAACAGTTAAAGCTCAATGCTGGAGAAACGCAGCAGGTCAGACAGTGTCCTTTATGTGGCAAAGATAAAGATACAGACGTTTCGGGCTTGATCCCGTCATCAAGGTACAAGCAAAATGTCAGCAGGCGCCCGGACAAAATGGTGGATGGGGAGAGAAGAGAACGGTCCCACGGGCAGGAGATAATAGGCGGATCGGTGGGGGGGGGGGGTTCAGTAATAAATGGGGGGAGAGGGGACGGTTCTGTGAGTGGAGAGGGAAGCGGGTGGAGGGTGGAGGAAAGCAGGCGGGGGGAGGGAGGGAAAAACCGATGTTAATGCCATCCGCAAATCAAGCACTCCACCCCTCCCTTCTCTTTCCCCTCTGTCTCCTTTCCACCGGCTCTCCACCCCCTTCCCTCTCCATTCACAGAGCCATCTCCCCTCTCCCACCCTCCCCCTGTTTGACCCAGCCATGAACCTCCTGTTGGCTGTTCCCCCAATTTACGGGCAGGTGGTCTTTGGCGGGATAGTGCATGGGGCCGTGGACAGACATGCGAGTGCTGGAGTGGAGTGCAGAACCAGTGTGACAGAGGGCTCTCTGATCTTCAGGTCTGTTCCTGGGGGTGCGCCCATCCGGAACTGCTGGAAGACCACCGACTCGGTGAAAGAAACCCCCCCACTTCAGGTCTGCCCGAGTCCCGCTGGTCTTTTGGCACATGGAGCTACCGGTGGGGGGGGGGAGGGCTGCCGACAGGTGCATTCCAGACTGTGGGGGTACCTGCCGATGGACACGCTGAGGCTCAGCACAGCCAATGCGAGGGCACTGTGGGGAAGGTCCAGAGTCTGTCCGTCACCGGGGACTGAAGGGCTGCGACCGAGGGGATGTCCCTCAACTAACATAGAGGGGAGTGACAACAGGGAGTCACAGTGGTGGTAGTCGAAATGTGTATAACAATGTATAGTGATCCACTCACATCCCACTTTAAGTCATCCCATGGCCATCAGTTCTCTATGATTAGTAAGGGGTTGACTTAAAGTTGCTTAAAGTGGGTGGGACGTGAAGTGGGAAGGGAACATTGAGATTCACTGCTCCAGACCTAATTGTTACTGAAATATTTTGCTTGAGAAAAATTGTCATTGCCCCATTTGCTTTGGAGCTCTGAAATGGTGCACAGAATGAGTCAAGGAGGAACGATTAAAACAGGGGGTTTCAAACGTTTTCTTTCCATCCATATCCCACCTTAAGCAACCGCTTACTGATCACAGAGCCCTGATGGCACAGGGATTACTTAAAGTGGGATGTGAGTGGAAAGAAAAAGGTTGAGAACCACTGGTTTGGATGCAAAACTAAGAGAATTTGAATGGTTTTCTTTTGTTAATAGTTTATTGTGAATAAAGTCTACTTTCGGGAAAAAATATTGAACGTTCTGGTGCAATAATTACATTGCAGTATTTTTTTCCCCAAAGTATGTTGTTATTCATCAGGAGACCATCTTTGTCCAGGGACAGAGGGGATACTATCCCTGCCCAATAGCCAGTTCAACCCTGGCCTCCAGTGCTGCCTATGTGGGGTTTGCACGTTCCTACTTGTGACTGCGTTGGTTTCTCCCAGACACCAGCGTCTCGTCTCCCATCCCTAAACGTTGCTCCTAGTACGTCGGGTGGGCAGGCCAGCACGTTTAGCGTAGCTTGGGGGGGGGTGGCGGTACAGTTGGCATCACGCCTTTGCGCCGCCAGTAACCAAGGAAGGGGGGGTCAAATACTGCACTGTCTGTAAGGGGCTTGCCCATTCTCCCTGTGTCAGTGTGGACTTTCCCCGCTGCGCTCCTGCCCTTTCAAAACAAGTCCCGTCCTCGGGAGGCTGTTATCCTGCTGGACGTCTCAATTTAAAATCTGGAAGGGGAGGGCAACTTATGAACGGGTGCTTGAGGGTCGGTGTAGAATCCCCAACCCAACTAGTACTGCAACTGCAGTGTTATGGATTTAAAATATTTTCTTATAGAAACTTGCAGTGTGTTTTGTGGGGGGGTGTATGTCGGGGCCTGTTTGTGTGTAGGGGTTGTGCCGGGGTGTGTGTATGCGGGGGCGAGTACATGCAGTGACTCTGATGGGGGAGTGCATATGTGGGGTTGGGTATGGGGGAGGCGTGTGTGTGTGTGTGTGTGTGTGTGTGTGTGTGTGTGTGTGTGTGTGTGTGTGTGTGTGACTATACTAAGTGAACAGTTTGAGGGGATTCGGCACGTCACCGAAGACTCTTGCAAATGTCTCCAGGTAGGCCGTGGGGAGCGTTCTGGGTTGGCTGCGTCACTGCCTGGGATGGAGGCGCCAACCCTCAGGACAAGAATAAACTCCAGAGGGTCGTTAACTCAGCCCGCGCCAGACCTCACTCCATCGAGAACGTCTACGAGAGGTGGTGTCTCCAAAAAAAAAAGCAGCCTCTAGGAGGATCCCCCGCTCCGCTACCATCAGGGAGGGGGCCGAAGACGGGCACCCAAAGGCAGCCCCTCGCCCTCCAAGATTGCAGAGTGGACAAATGACCCTCCCTCGCTTTCCCACTACCTGACTCCTTTTTCAGACGCCGTGCCTCCGTGCCAAAAGAAAAAGGCAACCGAATTTCCTGGCCCTAAAATCTGGAGCCATTGCACAGTGCAACCTCGGAGCAGCAAGTGGGAATCACTGCAGATTCTACAAATTTGGACCCCCCCACCCCCCCGGATGATCCAACATTTCCAACGCATTCGGCAGTGGGGAACCCCCCCCCCCCCACCTTCCCAGCACCCAGTGGAATCTGGCCCCAGAGCAAATCATGCCCCATCCACTACCAGATCTCCCCCACCCACCCCATAGACCAGCCCTTTAAACATGCTGGGATTTAAACTGGGTCAGATTCAGCTCTCAAGACCTGCTGCATCTTCCAGAGGTTCCCAGTGATAAACATATCAGAAATCTTTTTGTACATCATGGTCGGGGTGGAGGGGGGTGGGGGCGGGGATGGTTAAACACACACACACACACACGCACACACACACACACACACATAAACAAAATGCAGGGGAAATTCAGACAGAGAAATAGCCCAGAAATAGCCCAGGCGCCTTGTTATAATGGTGTTGTCACGGACACGATTGGGAGGTGGATCCATTGCTTCCTCAATCTCTCTCTCTCTCTCTCGTTTACAAGGTAATGCAATGCAAAAATCTGTAGCATGTTTTTTTTAAAAAAAGGAAAACAAAAACGTGTTAAGGGGAGAGAAAATAAGCACAAGGCAGAATGGATACAGGCTTCCCCGGGATCTCCTGCCCATTCGACTGCAGATGTTCACGCTACCCACCCTGAAGGCGATGGATCTCAATCAAATAACAGAGCAAGATTTGTCCTTAAAATTAAAAGGGTTGCAGAAGTCAGACATAAAGACCGAGGCTTTACCTGTATGCAATCAGACGGGGCACTCTCTGGGTTGGAGAGGTGGTGAAGCTGTCAATACAACCCGACCTCGCTGTTTGATCTCACCCTCTGTGTGCATGGTACATATAGATATATATATCTCTCTCTCTCTCTCTCTCTGAGTGGGAGGGGAGGGGAGGGTCAGGAGCGAGAAGGGTGTCGCCCTGCTGGCTGTCAGTGTGGGGCCGAGTGGCCGCCCTTGCGCCTTGGGGGTGAGGTCTGGGCGGATCAGCTTGGCCCTTAGCCACCCACCACCACCACCCCTCTCTCCCTCTCTCTCTGGCATTTACCTTCACTGTAGCAAGAGACATGAGCACAAGCAACTCTCTCTCTCTCTCTCTCTCTCCCTCCCCCCAGAGGGTGGGCTTCCTGAATTAAAATTGGGGATTACTGCAGACCAAGTTGAAGGCAAAGATCATTTCAGGTTTGCCGCACTGCCTTGGAAGTTGTCACGCTTGGTGTCGGTGCGCCCGCCCTGAAAGTGTTTGGCCGCTGATTTTCATCGGTGGAGTCGACTGGGATTCACTAGAGGTGTCCTGTACTGATGGCTGGTCCCGCCTCCTGGCCCCTCTCCCATATATGATCCTGCCGGAACCCTACCTGTGTTGAGAGCTAATAAAAAGCTTTTGCTCTCCCTCTGTTCGAGCGTGAGTTTTTATCTCCGTTACGATTTTATGAGCTTAACAACCAAGGATGGAGGCGTTGCTCAAGCCCAGTATGCTGTTGGTAGATCCCACCCCCCTCCCCCGCCCACCAGTCCCCTGACACGGCTGAGGATTTCACAGATTGGCTAGGCTGCTTCCAGGCCTACCTGAGTGCGCGACCAGGGGTGTCTTCTGTGCCGATGAGCTCTGGAGGTCGGCGCTCATCTCATGGATAGGGACAGAGGGGTTCCCAATGTATGAGGCCGCCGTTGAGGCACTGAAAGCCTGCTTCATGAAGGCCCCAAGCGAGGCCCTAGCGAGGCACTGGCTCTCCCTATGCCACGGTCGGCCCGGAGAGCCGATCGAAGGCTACCTGCTGGATCTGCGGATGCTGGCTAAGAGGTGAGGCCACTTTGGGCTGTGTCCGGGAAGACGAATAGATCTGGGACGCCATGGTCGCAGGGGGTCCGCTCGACGTACATGAGGCAGTGACTGCTCGAGCCAGGAAGGAAGGACCTCGCTGGCCACGTCAAGCTGGCCAAATCACTGGAATAGGCCAGTCTCGAGAATGACGACCCGGAGCCCAGCGAACTCATGCTCTCAGGTAAGCACCTCCAAGGACTAGTGGCCTCCTCCCTAACGGCTGCCGCTTCCTGAGCACGGGAGTGCTTTCTCTGCGGCAAGGGACAGCATCCCCCTGCCCGCTGCCCGGCCAAAGACTTGGCATGCTTCTGCTGTGGGAAGAAGGGACATTGGGCGAGGGACTGCCACACGAAGGGAGGTCCAGGGAAGTCCATGGCCTGTACCGCTCCTGAATCTGCCCCGGACTCACCCGAGCGCCTGCTGATTTTGAATTCAGCTCCATCATCGTCATCAGAGGAGGAGGGAGGGCGGCCATCTTGCTGCGCCACGAGGTCGGCACCATCATACCTGCACAGGTCAACTCAGGACGGAGAGGGCCACTCGAGGGAAGAATACAGTGTCTCCAGCGACCTGGCATCGCTGGTCCTCGACCAGAACAGACCACACCAGCTCAGCAACTCGATGGTGACAATGAAGGTAAACGGACATTCGACCAAGTGCCTGATTGACACAGGCTCCACGGAAAGTTTTATAGACTCATGGACTGTGCAAAAATATAACTTAAAAATGTACCCATCTAATGACCGAATCTTCCTAGCATCCCAGACCCATTCGGCACATGTACAGAACCATTGTATAGTTCATCTGTCATTTGAAGGGGGAATTTTGTAAATTTCGCATGTACATTGTAGATGAATTGTGAGCTCCAGTATTGTTGGGTTTGGACTTCCTGTGTCACCTTAAAAGCTTGACCTTGGAGTTTTCTGGTCCCCTTCCCCCAGTAATGGTTCGGAACAGAGGGCCCTCAAAACCAGGACCCACTTGCAGCCTCTCCATGCTGAACATTGACTCCCCGCCTCTGTTCCCAAACCCATTTGCCAACTGTAAGCCCATCGCCACCAAGGTACAGCGTGGCAGACGGGGAGTTCATAAATGGAGACCCAGCGCCTGCTGGAGGAGGGGATCATCGAACCCAGAACCAGCCGGTGGAGAGCATAAGTGGTGACTATAGCCAAACAATGAACAGATACACATTCCTGGACACACACCCCCTCCCTCGCATTTCAGATATGGTGAATGATATCGCGCAGTATCGGGTCTATTTGATCATCGACCTGAAATCTGCCTATCACCAGCTACCAATCTGTTCTGAGGACCGCCCGTACATGGCATTTGAGGCCAATGGTCGACTCTATCAGTTCCGGAGGGTCCCTTTCAGTATCACCAATGGGGTCTCTATATTCCAGCAGCAGATGAACAGGATGGTGGACGAGTACGGGTTGAAGACCACCTTCCCCGACCTTGACAAAGTCACCATCCGTGTTCACACCGGGAGACCATAATGCCAACCTCCAAGAGCTTTCTCCACACAGCGAGAGCCCTGAATCTCACCTACAATTCTGACAAATGTGTATTCAGGACTACACGACTGGCCATCCTTGGCTATGTGATGAGGAATGGCGTCATTGGCCCTGACCCTGATAGGATGTTAGAGCTTCCCCTCCCCGAGACCACAAAGGCTTTGAGGAGATGTCTGGAGTTTTTCCCGTATTACACCAAGGTGGGTCTCTCAATACGCTAACAAGGTTCGTCCCCTCTTAAAGGCCACCACTTTCCCCCTTTCGGCCGAAGCCCAGATGGCTTTTAAATACCTCCAAAGTTACATTGTGAAAACTGCCATGCACGCGGTGGACAAGTGGAAAGTGACACTTCGGACTTAGCCCTGGCTGTTACCTTCAATCAGGCGGGCAGGCAGGTTGCCTTTTTTTCACGGGCTCTTCAAGGCCACAAGTTCCAGAACCTGTCTGTGGAAAAGGAGGCTCAGGCCATTGTAGAAGCCGTAAGGCATTGAAGACACTACCTGGCTGGTCTCCTCACGGACCAGCGCTCGTCGTATTCATATTCAGCAACGCCAAAAGGGGAAAAATCAAGAATGACAAAATCGCTAGATGGAGGATCGAACTTTCCACCTACAGTTTTGACATCGCCTACCGGCCAGGGACCCTTAATGGCCCTCCAGATGCCTTGTCCAGGGGATGCTGTGCCTCCGCACACACTGGTCAACTGTGGACCACACACAATGAGCTCTGCCATCTAGGGGTCACCAGCATGGCTCATTTTGTCAAGACCCGCAATTTGCCCTACTCGGTAGAAGATGTCAGGGGAAATGACCAGGTATTGCCAGGTTTGCCCTACTCGGTAGAAGATGTCAGGGGAAATGACCAGATATTGCCAGGTATGCGCTGAGTGCAAGCCACACTTTTTTCACCCCGCGAAAGCACTCCTGATTAAATCAGCCAGGCCCTTCAAATGGCTCAGCATCGATTTTAAAGGACCTCTTCCCTCCACGAATGGGAACACCTACTTTTCCTGGGTCATCGACGATGACTCCTGCTTCCCGTGCCCAGACACATCTGCCTCGTCCGTTATGAAGGCCCTAGACTCTATTTTCACCCTGTTCGGGTATCCCGGCTATATTCATAGCGACCAGGGCTCAGACTGGTCTGGTCTCAGATGAACTGCATCAGCAGGTTGAAAAAGAGAATGCCACAATCTGGAAGGCTGTCAACCTTGCCCTGAAACAAAAAGGCCTTCCAGACTCGCGCTCCACTCAATTCGATCACTACTCTGCACTGCGACCAATTCTATTCCTCATGAGCTCATGATTACATTCAACAGAAAGTCAACATCAGGGAGTACATTCCCAGCCTGGCTCACTAGTCCTGGTCTGGTCCTTCTCATGAAGCACATGAGGAGAAGCAAGATCCATCCCTTGTTGGAAAGGGTGAAACTGCTCCACGCCACTCCCACATACGCCTACATGGAGTACCCGGGTGGCAGGGACACATCAGGGACCCGGCACCCATCGGAACAGAGGATCCATTCCCTCAGGTGCCCCACGAGCTACAGAGCTTTTTCTCCCCACCCCCTGTCCAGGGCCTCAGCGGACCCAGATCAGGAGGAACATGACCCCCCCCCCCCCCTCTATCGTCATGCCAGAGCCCCAGCCCACTACCCTTCCATCACAGGCGGACCAGGAGATGCAAGGAGCCCAAGGCCCCCCGGTGCTAAGGCACTTCACCAGGATCTCCAGACCCCCGGACCATCTGAATCTGTAAATAGTGTTGTAAATATTCCCGGCTTCTGATCCTTGTTTCCTTCATCCACAGACCCTTAATTCTGAAGGAAGGGGTGAATGAAGTGAATGAAGGGATTCACCTTAAGTGTGCTGCTGTCCGGATGACTGGTCCGTATATAACCCTGGTTTCCCACCTAAACCCAGAACCCCTCAGAAGCCTGTTCATGAACTCTATCTGTGTTGTAAGTTAATAAAAACGTTAGTTCTCCCTCCAGTCGAGGGCGAGCTTTTATCTGCGCTACTCTCGGCATCGGTGCCCCATGATAGTCAGCCGGCATCGATGGATTCCGGTTGCGGCCCCCCCCCCCCCCCCCCGATGCCGCTTTTCCACTGGGCTTGTCTTGTCGCTGATCAGCGGGGAAGAAGGCAAGGGTGAATTTCCAATGACATGTCGCACTCCAGTAAGGACAGGAATTTGGAATTAAGTATGCTCTGTGCATAGAAGGGTGAACTTGCGAAAAGAAAACAGGAAATTTCACTGCTGATCCAGTCACAGGCACCAGACTTTTTTTTTATATAATTTTTTATTTTTCACACCATAAATCACATTAACCATGATACACATTTTTTCCTTTTCACACATATACAATGTCATTTTCTCCCCCCCTCTCCCTCCTCCCCTCCCACCCTCCCCACCTCCCCCCTCCCGTCCATTTAAGGTATAAAATCTAGGATACATTAAACCAGTCAGACAATGTTGTCATTCAATAAAAATACACCAGAAATTCCACTGAGTCCATTCTTTTCATTTCCTTTTCCTTCCGTTAACTTAGGTAGTGACTGTCCCCGGTAGGTTTTCGCTATTGTGTTTAATATAAGGCTCCCATATTTGTTCGAATATTTCAATATTATTTCTTAAACTATGTGTTATTTTTTATAATGGAATACATTTATTCATTTCTATATACCATTGTTGTATTTTCAAATTATCTTCCAATTTCCAGGTTATATTGTATCATACGTAACCTCGTATTTATTGTATTTCTCATCGTTCCAGAGCATAACTTCTCCCATGTTTCCTTTTTTTTATCTTTATATTTAAATCCTGTTCCCATTTTTGTTTAGTTTTACCATTTGTTTCCTCATTCTCCTTTTCTTGCAGTTTAATATACATATTTGTTATAAATCTTTTGATTATCATTGTATCTGTAATCACATATTCAAAGTTACTTCCCTCTGGCAAACTCAAACTGCTTCCTAATTTATCCTTCAAGTAGGATCTCAATTGGTAATATGCCAGTGCTGTATCTTGAGTTATATTGTATTTATCTTTCATTTGTTCAAAGGATAATAATCTATTTCCTGAAAAACAATTTTCTATTCTTTTAATCCCTTTTTTCTCCCATTCTCTAAAGGAAAGGTTATCTATTGTAAAAGGGAGTAACTTGTTTTGCGTCAATATTAGTTTTGGTAATTGATAATTTGTTTTATTTCTTTCTACATGAATCTTCTTCCAAATATTGAGTAGATGATGTAATACTGGAGAACTTCTATGTTGTACCAATTTTTCATCCCATTTATATAATATGTGTTCAGGTGTCTTTTTCCCTATTTTATCTAATTCTAATCTAGTCCAATCTGGCTTTTCCCTTGTTTGATAAAAATCTGATAGGTATCTTAATTGTGCAGCTCTATAATAATTTTTAAAGTTTGGCAGTTGTAAGCCTCCTTGTTTATACCATTCTGTTAATTTATCTAGTGCTATCCTCGGTTTCCCCCCTTTCCATAAAAATTTCCTTATTATTTTCTTTAACTCCTTGAAGAATTTCTCTGTCAGTTGTATTGGCAATGCCTGAAATAGGTATAATATCCTTGGAAAAATGTTCATTTTAATACAGTTTATCCTTCCTATTAGTGTTAATGGTAAATCTTTCCAATGCTCTAAATCATCCTGTAATTTTTTCATTAGTGGATAATAATTGAGTTTATTTAGTTGGCCGAGATTTTTGTTTATTTGTACACCTAGGTATCTTATTGCTTGCATTTGCCATCTAAATGGTGATTCTTTCTTAAATTTTGAGAAATCCGCATCATTCATAGGCATTGCTTCACTTTTATTTACGTTGATCTTGTAACCCGACACTTCTCCATATTCCTTCAATTTCTTATATAATTCTTTTATTGATAGTTCTGGTTCTGTTAAGTATACTATAACATCATCCGCAAATAAACTGATTTTATATTCCTTGTCTTTTATTTTTATCCCTTTTATATTATTTTCTGTTCTTATCAATTCTGCTAGTGGTTCTATAGCTAACGCAAACAATAAAGGTGACAGTGGGCATCCCTGTCGTGTTGACCTGCTTAAGTTAAATTGCTTTGATACATGTCCATTTACTGTCACTTTTGCTAATGGTCCCTTATATAATGCTTTAATTCAATTAATATACTTCTCCGGTAAACTAAATTTTTGCAATACTTTGAACAAATAATTCCATTCTACTCTGTCAAAGGCCTTCTCTGCGTCTAAAGCAACTGCTACTGTTGGTGCTTTATTCCCTTCTACTGCATGAATTAAGTTAATAAATTTACAAATATTGTCTGTTGTGCGTCTTTTTTTGATAAATCCAGTTTGGTCTAGATTTACCATTTTCGGTACATACTCTGCTAACCTGTTTGCTAATAATTTAGCTATTATCTTATAATCTGTGTTAAGTAAAGATATTGGTCTATATGACGCTGGTGTGAGTGGATCTTTCCCTTGCTTTAGTATTACTGTAATTATTGCTGTTTTACATGAATCTGGTAAGCTTTGCGTTTTATCAATCTGGTTGATTACTTCCAGGAGGGGCGGAATTAATAAGTCTTTAAATGTTTTATAGAATTCTATTGAGAATCCATCCTCTCCTGGTGTCTTATTATTTGCTAATTTTTTTATTATCTCTTGTATTTCTACTATTCCAAATGGCTCTGTTAATTTATTTTGTTCCTCTATTTGTAGTTTTGGTAGTTCAATTTTAGTTAGAAATTCATCTATTTTCCCTTCTTTCACTTCGTTTTCAGTTCGGTATAATTGTTCATAGAATTCTCTAAAATTTTCCTTAATTTCTTTTGGATTATATGTAATTTGTTTGTCTTTTTTCCTTGATGCCAATACCATTTTCTTAGCTTGTTCTGTCTTAAGCTGCCATGCTAGGATTTTGTTCGTTTTTTCACCTAGTTCATAATATTTCTGTTTTGTCTTCATTATATTTTTCTCCACCTTATATGTTTGTAGTGTTTCATATTTTATTTTTTTATCCGCCAATTCTCTTCTTTTAGTGATATCTTCCTTCATTACTAATTCTTTTTCTATATTTACTATTTCCCTTTCCAACTGCTCTGTTTCCTGATTATAGTCCTTCTTCATCTTGGTTACATAACTTATTATTTGCCCTCTAATGAATGCTTTCATTGCATCCCATAGTATAAACTTATCTTCCACTGATTCCGTATTTATTTCAAAATACATTTTAATTTGTTTTTCAATAAATTCTCTAAAATCCTGCCTTTTAAGTAACATGGGGTTTAATCTCCATCTATACATTCTTGGAGGGATGTCCTCTAACTTTACTGTCAATATTAAGGGTGAATGGTCCGATAGTATTCTAGCTTTATATTCTGTTTTTTTTTACGCTATCTTGCATACAAGCTGATAACAAAAATAGGTCTATTCTTGAGTATGTTTTATGTCTGGCTGAGTAATATGAATATTCCTTTTCTTTTGGGTTTTGTTTCCTCCATATATCCAAAAGTTGCATTTCTTGCATCGATTTAATTATAAATTTGGTTACTTTGTTCTTTCTGTTAATTTTTTTCCCAGTTTTATCCATATTTGAATCCAAATTCAGGTTGAAATCCCTTCCTATTAGTATGTTCCCTTGCGTATTAGCTACCTTCAAAATGATATCTTGCATAAACTTTTGATCTTCTTCGTTAGGTGAATATACATTGAGTAGATTCCAAAACTCCGAATATATCTGACATTTTATCATTACATATCTCCCTGCTGGATCTATTATTTCCTCTTCTATTTTAAATGGCACATTTTTACTAATTAATATAGCTATTCCTCTTGCTTTTGAATTATACGATGCTGCTGTTACGTGTCCTACCCAATCTCTCTTTAATTTCTTATGCTCCAATTCAGTTAAATGTGTTTCTTGCACGAATGCTATTTCAATTTTTTCTTTTTTCAGTAAATTTAGCAGTTTCTTCCTTTTAATTTGGTTATGTATTCCATTAATATTTAAAGTCATATAGTTCAACGTAGCCATTTTATACTTTGTTTATCTTCCCTTTCCGTTTCTCCATCATTACCTTTCCTTCTTATCCATTTCTGTTTTCTTGTTTTGAATCCTTTATAAGACAACATTCCTAAAACAAAAAACATTTTCCTTATTCTCCTATTTAAAACTTCTTTAACCCCAATCTCCCCTTCCCCTCCTGAGTTGTCCTTTATCCCTTGTCGGACAACCACATCTCCCCTCTCCATTTGGATTTGCGAATTCACTCGCAAGCGTCAGCTGATTTTGCAGTGACCGTAACACCCCCCCACCCAGCCCCCCCCAGAAAAGATTTCATTTTTCATATGTGACAAAGGTCACTCTTTTAATTCCCTCCTTATTCCCTCTATTCCTTTTCCTTCCCTTACTAATTCTTGTCTATACTATCTATATTTTCCTCTAAATACGGATACATTCATGTATGCACATTATACATATACACACATATACCTCTTTACCCACATACATATAAATCGTGGTCATTTTTACTCTTATTACATGTCTTCATCTCTCTGTTTGTTTTGTAGTTGTTCTGCAAATTTCCTTGCTTCCTCTGGATCCAAGAATAGTTTTTTTCCATAAGATCGTTTTCGATGTTTTGAACTCCTTCCTCTTCTTCAGGAGTTCAAAACTTATGTCTTTTTAGTTCGCAGTCTTTTGTACTCTCGTTACACGTCTTCATCTCTCAGTCTATTTTGTAATTGTTCTGCAAATTTTCATGCTTCCTCTGGATCCGAGAATAGTCTGTTTTGTTGTCCTGGAATAAATATTTTCAATACCGCTGGATGCTTTAGTATAAATTTATACCCTTTCTTCCATAAAATCGCCTTTGCTGATTTGAACTCTTTTCTCTTCTTCAGGAGTTCAAAACTTATATCTGGATAAATGAAGATTTTTTGCCCTTTGTACTCCAGTGGCTTATTGTCCTCTCTTACTTTTTCCATTGTTTTCTCCAGTACCTTTTCTCTTGTAGTATATCTTAGGAATTTTACTAAAACAGATCTTGGCTTTTGTTGTGATTGTGGTTTAAAGGGCAATGCTCTATGTGCCCTTTCTATTTCCATTTCTTGCTGTAGTTCTGGACATCCTAGGATCCTAGGGATCCAATCTTTTATAAACTCTCTCATATTCTTGCCTTCTTCATCTTCCTTAAGGCCCACTATCTTTATGTTATTTCTTCTGTTATAATTTTCCATTATATCTATTTTCTGAGCTAACAGCTCTTGTGTCTCTTTAACTTTTTTATTAGATTCCTCTAATTTCTTTTTTAAGTCCTCTACCTCCATTTCTACTGCTGCTTCCCCCTCTTCCACCTTGTCCATTCTTTTTCCCATTTCTGATAAGGTCATATCTATTTTATTCATTTTCTCTTCTGTATTGTTTATTCTTCTTCTTAAATCATTAAATTCTTGCGCTTGCCATTCTTTAAATGACTCCATGTATTCTTTAATAAGAGAAAGTATATCCTTTATCTTGCCTTTCCCTTCTTCTTCTATTTCACTGTACTCTTCCTCTTCCTCTTCTTCTTCCTCTGGGTTGGCCATCTGTTGTTTCTTTGTTGCCCTTTTCTTCTCTTCTTTCTTGTTTTCGTTGTCTTCTATGTTCTCCTCTTGCTGCAGGTGTTCTGTAGCTGTCATTGCCGGCTGTGGAGATCGACTCCCCAGCTGGTCCCCCCTCCCGTCGGTGTGTTTTTTTTCATGCGCATCGCGCATGCGCGACTCCTCGCTCATGCGCGGTTGCGCACTTTTACTCGGCTCATCGAGCCATTTTTGTAGTCCACTTTCTACCGACCTGAGGGAGCGGGTTTCTCTCTCCACCGCGGGCCTCTTTGAACAGGTAAGGCCTTTTCCTTCATCTTCCGTTGTCTTCTCTTCCTCTCTTCTTACCGTTGGTTTCAACTTTTCTTTTTTCGTCGCCATCTTCTTTCCACCTTTATATTCACTTTACTTTGATTTTTATTTTTGTGCCTTTGTGCTTTGCTTTGTTTTTTCTGACTTTTCTGGAGAGGGCTGGAGTTCACCGTCCGGCCACTACTCCATCACGTGACTCCTCAGGCACCAGACTTCACTCCATCGAGGACATCTACATGAGGCCACAGTACAAATTCCACTCCTGGCATTGAACCATGAGGATGGTGACCTTGGCGGAAATTCACTGGATCGACTAGGGTTTCATATGAGCCTCCTTCAAGTTCAAGTTTATTCATCATCTGATGGCACAAGTACAACCAGACGAAACAGCATTCCCTGGTTCTTGATGCAAAAATGTGCAGGCACAAGACCGGATGGGTGAAAAGAACAATCATAGATATAAAAGAGTAAATGCAGTTTATTAAATATTCGAGTAGTGGTCAGCGTTCTCGCTGCCTGTGAGAAGAAGCTGCTCCTCCCCTGGTGGTGCTGGCTCTGATCCTCTGTTTTCCTGAGTGCAGCTAGAAGATTCCACAGGCGGGGTGGGAGGGGCTTTCTTAAAATCACCCGTCTTTCACCCAAACTTCCCCTCAAAGCTTTCAGGACGGGAACAAACTCCAGATCTGGGGTGGCTAACTCGGCCTGCGGTATCACAGGCTTCACACCACCCGGGGCATCTACATGGGGAAGCGTCTTTAAAAAAGCAGCCTCTGTCCTCAAGGACCCCACAATCACTCAGGCCGCGCTTTCTTCACTCTGCTACCCTCGGGGAAAAGATCCAGGAGCCTGATGACGAGCACAAGGACGGCTTCTTCCCCTCCACCACCAGATTCCTGAATGATCAATGAACCACAGACACTGCCTGACTTTTTGTGCATCAATATTTTTAGAGTAAGATGGTTATAATATGAATGTTTGCCGCAAAAACATCGAATTTCTTGACTTGTTCACAATAATAAATCCTGATTCTGATATCCACAGATGATATTGGCCACAATTTTACCATCTCACCGTTCTCTGTGGGCAGAAGCTCCCTACTGTAGAGCGCGTCAAAAGAACCAAAGACTTGTTGATCCAAACCAAGGCTTTTATTAACTAAAAGGCTGGAGCGTATCACAAGTAGGTCGACCAGTCCAGAATGACCTGGTCTGGCTAGGAGCAATCCTTTAAGACCTGCCAGTAGGTGTGGCTACACTCTCAGCCAATCACAGTCATCCTACACTACCATCTGTACGAATACACATTGGTGATAGAATCTGTACTATCACACCCCCCCACCCCCTAGCTTCTCGAATGGATTTTCTTTCAATGCTTTCAGCGATCCTCTGTTGGCAAATGTGAAACCCCAACCCCCCCCCACCCCTCGGACAGACAGAAGTCGTTGCACTCACACATTGGATTCTCTTGTGCCCCAGTCAGGAGAGATCTCAAGCCAAAGGGCACCAATGAATGAATCAGAATTTAATGTGGGCCACAAAATTCATTATTTTGTGGCTGGGATTCTAGGTACAAAATTGCTCTGAATTATAGTTTTGCAAATTTTTTTTAAAATGGGCAAACGTCGAGAAAGTGAGGCAGAGCCTGCAATTAAATATAAATTTCAAATTCAATTTTGAATGATTAAGTTTTAAAATTTTCAATTGTAAACGTTTACATTTTTAAATTTAGATATAAAACACAGTAAAAGTTCCATTATTGGCATGGAATGCTACATTTAGAATGCAATCTACTTGAAATTCTTTAACTTTGGTCCACTGTAAGGCAGACAGGGTGTCTCCACTTGGTCCAGTGCCCTCTCACAGAAACCTGACATTCCCAGGCGGTCTCCCCTCCAAGGACTGACCTGGCCCAAGCCTGCTTAGCTTCCCGAGGTCAGACAGTCCCAGTCATTATTCAGGCTGCTGGAGCAGGCCCTTTCAGCCCATGAGCCTGTGCCGCCCAATTGATCTACAACCCCTCCCCCCTACCCCAGTATGTTTTGAACAGTGGGAGAAAACCGAAGCCTTTCACCCCATGGGAAACCCACGCAGGCACGGGGAGAGCGCACAAGCTCCTGATGGACGGTGAGGGGGATTCGAACCCTGGTCCCGAATGCTGGAGTTGCAACACCGCCATGCTAACAGTGCCACCTGAGTGATGCTATTAGACTGAAGCGAGGCTGTAAAGAGAGTTTTGAGTTTTTACTTCAGCCTCTCGTGTCAGTGTCCAACAATATTTGGCCAGCATTGCTGGGTTCCAGATGCCCTGGTACCACTTTATCCTGGTCGCAATGGCCCCCGGGATGAGCTATTATTGCTGAAGTAGCAGTGAGTACATAATTGTATGCAAGAGGGCTTTTCTGAGGTTATTTACTTTTCTGAGGGCTTTGAAAGCTGCGTCCAAACAAGAGATTCTCTTCATTGCTGCTGACATTTTCAAGGCTTTGCCTGTTAAAACACTGAAAACGTTGGAGGAACTCGACCAGTCTCCCAGTGTCCACAGGAGGGAGAGATCTATCACTGACGTTTCGGGCCTGAGCCCTTCTTCAAGCAGGTGGGCACCTGAATGAACAGAATTTGGAAGAGGATTAGCTGGAATAAGATATCTGGGGAGAGGAAGGTGGGGGAGGGAGGGGGAGGGGTACAGACACAAGGGGCTAATTGGATACTGCGAGAGGAGAGGCGAGAATTGATTTTGACTCCATGAAAGGAGACGAAGGGAAAAGGGGAGAGAGAGGTGGAGCGAGAGGAAAGGAGGGAGGGGGGAGATGAGAGGGTGAAGGGGAAGGGGTTTGACGGAAACTGGAGAAGTTGACGTTGACTGGAGGGGGCCCAGATGGAAGATGAGGGGCTGCTCCTCCAGTTTGCGGGTGGTCTCAGCCCGGCAGTGCATGAGACCACGGACAGATGTGTCGGGAAGGGGATGGGGAATTGAAATGGGAGAAAGTGGCCTCTTATTCTTTATCTTCCCTGATTGAAATTGTAATTATATGCACGGTTAGCATTGGGGGGCGTGGCCAGGTTCTAACGTTAGGGGGTGGTGCCACGCCACATACCAGATGGCGATTCAGTGATTGAATAGTTGATTTTCCAGCGGTGTTGGTCCAGGGTGGGCGGGGCTGTGGCAGCGTCGGACCTGGGGCAGGGGTGGGGCCCCACCACTGTGACACAGGAGACTGAGCATTTCGAAAAGGCACCGCTTTTGAAGTGGGAGGGGGAGGGTGGAGGAGAGAGCAGTTGCTCTCTCCCCCCTGCTAGATACTAGTTGGCGTAGCGATGAGTGCCATGCAGTTACAGCACCGGCGATTGGGACCAGTTGGGGGGGGGGGTTGTTTGAATCCTGCGCTGCCTGCGAAGAATTTGCGTGTCCTCCTCTCCCTTATCTGCATGGGTTTACCCTAGGGTGAGGGGGCTCTGGTTTCCTCCCTCCATTCAAAACATACTGGAGAAGGGTGGGGTTGTAGGTTAATTGGGAAGCATGGGCTCGTGGGCCGAAGGCCTGTTACCTCGCTGTGTGTTGACATCTTTAAAAGATATTTGGTGTATGTGTGGGTGTGTGCGTGCATGCGTGCATGCATCCATGTGTATTTGAGAAGGTGTGTGTGTGCATGTATTAGAGGGTGTGGCTGTGAGTGAGTGTGAGTGAGTGTGAGAGTAAGTGAGTGTGAGTGTGAGTGAGTGTGAGTGTGAGTGAATGTGAGTGACTGTGAGTGTGAGTGAGTGTGAGTGAATGTGAGTGTGAGAGAGCGTGTGAGTGTGAGCATGAGTGAGCATAAGTGAGTGTGAGTGAGTGAATGTGAGTGTGTGAGTGTGATTGAGTGTGTGAGTGTGAGTGTGAGTGAGTGTGAGAGTAAGTGAGTGTGAGTGTGTGTGAGTGAGTGTGAGAGTAAGTGAGTGTGAATGTGAGTGAGTGTGAGTGTGTGAGTGAGTGTGAGAGTAAGTGAGTGTGAATGTGAGTGAGTGTGAGTGTGAGTGAATGTGAGTGACTGTGAGTGTGAGTGAGTGTGAGTGAATGTGAGTGTGAGAGAGCGTGTGAGTGTGAGCATGAGTGAGCATAAGTGAGTGTGAGTGAGTGAGTGTGAGTGTGTGAGTGTGATCGAGTGTGTGAGTGACTGTGAGTGTGAGTGAGTGCGAGTGAGTGCTAGTGAGTGTGAGTGGGTGAGTGTGAATGTGAGGGGTGTGAGCGTGTGTGAATGTGAGTGAATGAAAGTGATTGAGTGTAAGTGTGTGAGTGAGTGTGTGTGAGTGTGATTGAGTGAGTGTGAGCAAGTGTGAGTATGATTGAGTGAGTTTTTGTGAGTGTGTGTGAGTGTGATTGGTTGTGTGAGTGAGTGAGAGTGAGTGAGAGTGAGAGTGAGTGAGTGTGAGTTAGTGTGAGTGAGTATATTTGAGCACATATGAGTGTGATTGACTGAGTGTGAGTGAGTGTGAGTGCGTGTGAGTGAGTGTGAGTGTGAGTGTGTGGGGGCAACAGTGTCTTACCGAAACCGAAAAACTGTGGATGTTGGAATCAGGTTCGATGGCAGCAGGAGCTCAGCAGTTCAGAGCGTCCATTGGGAAAAATGGTTGGCCAACAATTTGGGCGTGAGACCTTTGAATCAAAACCACAATTCGTCATCGGGAACATGTTTTCAAATATGTGGTTTTGTTGCATCCGTTACGAATATGGCTATAAATAGGTTTCAAAAGGGTTTCATCAAGGGGTCTCAACCATTTTCTTCCCACTCACATCCCACTTTACGTCTTCCCTAGGCCCCGGTGCTCTGTGATTAGTCAGGGATTGCTTAAGGTGGGTTGTGGGTGGGAAGGGAAGGTTGAAAACCACTGTTCTTATCATCCCTCATTGATTCATCATGTGCACCATTTCAGGAAATGGGCTAATGACAATTTTTCTCATGCAAAAGATTTCAGTAACAATTGGGTCTAGAGCAGCGGTTCTCGGCCTTCCCTTCCCACCCACGTCCCACCTTAAGTTTCCCTCTGCCATAGGTGCTCTGTGATTAGTCAGGGGTTGCTTAAGGAGACTCAGAAAAGTCATAAGCTGGACCATTGTAAGTTGGGGAGCACCTGTAGTACAAGAAAATAGGAGAGAGCGAGGGAGGGTCTGGGGTTCATTGTCCATTCGGGAATCTGACGGCAGAGGGGAAGGAGCTGTCCTTGTGCCGCTGGGTGCTCGTCTTCAGGCTCATGCACCTCCTTCCCGATGGTAGCGGGGTGAAGAGGGCACAGCTTGGGGTGGTGAGGGACTGTGAGGCTAGATAGAGGCTGCTGTCTTAAGACACCACATCTAGTAGATGTCCCTGTGGTGCCTGTGATGTGGCTGGCTCAGTTCGCAACTGTCTGGAATTGTTTTCCTCTGAGTTGTCACCTCCATCCCAGGCAGCAACGCAACAGCCAGAATGCTCTCCACGGTCCACCTGTAGAAGTTTTCGAGAGTCTTTGGTGACAAGCCGAATCTCCTCAAACTCCTCATAAAGTATCGCCGTCCCTTCTTCGTGATGGCCCCAGGACAGATCCTTGGAGGTGTTGGCACCTGGGAAGTTGAAGTTCTTGACCCTCTCCACTACTGACCACCCCACCCCCCACGACTCCCTCCCAAAGTCCTCAATCAGGTCCTAGGTTTTGATAGCATTGAATGAAAGGGACACCACCCAACAAGTTGATCCATCTCCCGCACACTTCCTTGTGATCCTCCCAATGACCGCGGTGCCATCGGCCAATCTGTGGATGGTGTGTGAGTTATGCCTGGCCACAGGGTCGTGGTTGTGGAGTAAATGAAGCAGCGGGCTAAGCCCGCATCCCTGGGGCGCGCCTGCATTGATCGCCAGTGAGGAAGAGACCTTCGTTTCAATTTGGACCGATTGCAGTCTTCCGCTGAGGAAGTCGAGCATCCTGTTGCAGAGAGGTCCAGGGTTTGGCACTTTAAGAGCTGCTGTCGACGTATGGGTGACCCGGAGCTGTGGGGCGCTGGTGACAGTAGGTGAACTGCAATGGGTCCAGATCTCTTTGCGTTGAAAATTTTATTTACCATTGAATGAATACAAAAAAAATTCAATAATAGAACATTAATCATTTAGTCATATGTTATAAACATTTTCAACTTGATTCCTTAGATTATATGTTATTTTTTCTAAAGGTAACCAATTTTGCATTTCACTTTGCCATCTACTGAATGTTATTGCTGTACATTTCTTTGCTATACTTAAAACTTTCTCTTGACATTTATCCAATTTAAACTTTACATCCCAGGTAAAAATATTCTTGGATCCTTTTGTGTCATAAGTTAAGGGTCAGGGGGCAAAAGTTTAGAGGGAGTTACATTTAGGGCGATGCATTTAATAGAATTGTTCATTCTGCGTAGGTGCGCTTTGAACTGCTGAATGTTTCAAGTATTTTTCGGCTCCTGCTAAGATTTCCAGTATCACCTTGTAGAGCGCGTTGAAAGAATCGAAGGCTTGTTGATCCAAACCAAGTCTTTTATTAACTAAAAGGCTGGATCGTATCACAAGTAGGTCGACCAGTCCAGAATGACCTGGTCTGGCTAGGAGCAACCCTTTAAGATCTGCCAGTAGGTGTGGCTACGCTCTCAGCCAATCACAGTCATCCTACACTACAATCTGTACATGTACACATTGGTGATAGAATCACACAGCTGTTCTGCAATTTTAAACGTTGTGATTTAAAACGTTAAAATCCAAAATTATCACGCCACTGAGTTGAAAAGGGGATCTTTATGAATTTGCTCGGAAGGGTTTATATTCATTAATTCGGGGTGTAGTGGTTAGCGCGGCGCTGTCTCAGTGCCAGTGACCGGGAGTTTGAGTCCGGCGCTGTCTCGAAGGAGTGTGTTTGTTCTCGCCGCTCCTGCGTGAAATCCCCCCCCGGCACTCCAATTACCTCCCACCCTTCAAAACGTACTGGGGGGTTGTAGGATAATTGGGGTATTTGGGTGGCACAGGCTCGTGGGCCAGAAGGGCCCGATACCGTGCTGTACATCGAAATTTAATTTAAAAAGAACAATTAAAAATCAATTCATGGGATTTGTGCTTCATTGACCTGGTGGAGAAGGTGAGCACATTTAAGTTCTTGGGAGTCACTGTCTTGGAGGACCCAACACATTAATGGCATCGTGAAGAAGAACTTCAAATTCCTGGGGGGGTCAACATGTCTGAGGATCTGTCCTGGAGCCTCCACGTCGATGCAATCACAAAGGCTCGGCAGCAGCTAGACTTTGTGAGGTGTCTAAGGAGGTTCAGTTCGTCACTGAAAACTCTTGTAAACTTCTACAGGTGGACCGTGGGGAGCGTTCTGGCTGGTTGCATCACTGCCTGGTACGGAGGTGCCAACTCTCAGGACAAGAATAACCTCCAGAGGGTTGTAAACTCGGCCTATGACATCACGGGCACCAGACTTCACTCCATCGAGGACATGAGGTGGTGTCTTAACAAAGCAGACTCTATCCTCAAGGACCCCACCACCCCCTAGGCCGCACCCTCTTCACTCTGCGACCATTGGGAAGGAGGTCCAGGAGCTTAAAGACAATGACACAAGGACAGCTTCTTCCCCTCCGCCATCAGATTCCTGAATGATCAATGAACCACAGACACGGCCTGACTTTTTGTGCACAATTATTTTTACAGTAATGTTGTAAGATGGTTATAATATGAATGTTTGCCCCGTGATGCTGCTGCAAAACTCCGAATTTCATGCCTTGTTCACGAAAATAAATTCTGCTTCTGATTCTGAATTTATTACCTATTGCTAATTGATATCTGAATGGAATGAATTTCTAGGCAAATTAAAAGTAAACCATTACTTGTGGGTCAAAAGTCGCAGGCTGCATCTTTTCTTAAGGGATTGAGGACAAGTTTGTTATTTTAAGATAATCCAGTAACTTAACGCTAATCACATCAGAAGTAAAACATGAACATCTGCAGACTCCGTGATTTTTTTTTGATTTTTTAAAAAAAATTTTTTTATTTTTCACACCATAAATCACATTAGCCATGATACACACTTTTTCTTTTTCACACATATACAGTGACTTTTTCTCCCCCCCCTCCCTCCTCCCAAGCCACCCCCCCACCACCCCCCGTCCCATCCATTTTCGGTATACAATCTAGGTTACATTAAACCAGTCAGACAATGTTGTCATTCAACAAAAATACACCAGAAATTCTACTGAGTCCATTCTTTTCTTTCCTTCTCCTTCCATCAACTTAGGTAATGATTGTCCCCGGTAGGTTTTCGCTATTGTATTTAATGTAAGGCTCCCATATTTGTTCGAATATTTCAATATTATTTCTTAAACTCTATGTAATTTTTTCTAATGGAATACATTTATTCATTTCTATATACCATTGTTGTATTTTCAGATTATCTTCCAATTTCCAGGTTGACATAATACATTTTTTTGCTACGGCACATCTTAACAAATCTTTTTTGTGCATCCTCCAAATCAATTCCAAATTCTTTGTTTTTTATGTTACTTAGGAGAAAGATCTCTGGATTCTTTGGTATATTGTTTTCTGTTATTTTATTTAATATCTGATTGAGATCTTCCCAAAATTTTTCTACTTTTTCACATGTCCAGATTGCATGAATTGTTGTTCCCATTTCTTTTTTACATCGAAAACATCTGTCAGATACTGTTGGGTCCCATTTATTTAACTTTTGAGGTGTAATGTATAGTCTGTGTAACCAGTTATATTGTATCATACGTAGCCTCGTATTTATTGTATTTCTCATCGTTCCAGAACATAATTTCTCCCATGTTTCCTTTTTTATCTTTATATTTAAATCTTGTTCCCATTTTTGTTTAGTTTTACCATTTGTTTCCTCATTCTCCTTTTCTTGCAGTTTAATATACATATTTGTTATAAATCTTTTGATTAACATTGTATCTGTAATCACATAGTCAAGTTTACTTCCCTCTGGCAAACTCAAACTGCTTCCTAATTTATCCTTCAAGTATGATCTCAATTGGTAATATGCCAGCGCTGTATCTCCAGTTATATTGTACTTATCTCTCATTTGTTCAAAGGATAAGAATCTACTTCCTGAAAAACAATTTTCTATTCTTTTAATCCCTTTTTTTTCCCATTCTCTAAAGGAAAGGTTATCTATTGTAAAAGGGAGTAACTTATTTTGCGTTAATATTAGTTTTGGTAATTGATAATTTGTTTTATTTCTTTCTACATGAATCTTCTTCTAAATATTGAGGAGATGATGTAATACTGGAGAAGTTCTATGTTGTACCAATTTTTCATCCCATTTATGTAATATGTGTTCAGGTATCTTTTCCCCTATTTTATCTAATTCTAATCTCGTCCAGTCTGGTTTTTCCCTTGTTTGATAAAAATCTGATAGGTATCTTAATTGTGCAGCTCTATAATAATTTTTAAAGTTTGGCAATTGTAAGCCTCCTTGTTTATACCATTCTGTTAATTTATCTAGTGCTATCCTCGGTTTCCCCCCTCTCCATAAAAATTTCCTTATTATTTTCTTTAACTCTTTGAAGAATTTTTCTGTCAGTTGTATTGGCAATGCCTGAAATAAGTATAATATCCTTGGAAAAATGTTCATTTTAATACAGTTTATCCTTCCTATTAGTGTTAGTGGTAAATCTTTCCAATGCTCTAAATCGTCCTGTAATTTTTTCATTGAGTTAATATAATTGGCTGAGATTTTTGTTTATTTGTACACCTAGGTATCTTATTGCCTGCATTTGCCATCTAAATGGAGATTCCTTCTTAAATTTTGAGAAATCCGCATCATTCATAGGCATTGCTTCACTTTTATTTACGTTGATCTTGTAACCCGACACTTCTCCATATTCCTTCAATTTCTTATATAATTCTTTTATTGATAGTTCTGGTTCTGTTAAGTACACTATAACATCATCCGCAAATAGACTGATTTTATATTCCTTGTCTTTTATTTTTATTCCTTTTATATTATTATCTATTCTTATCAATTCTGCTAGTGGTTCTATAGCTAACGCAAACAATAAAGGTGATAGTGGGCATCCCTGCCGCGTTGACCTGCTTAAGTTAAATTGCTTTGATACATGTCCATTTACTGTCACTTTCGCTAACGGTCCTTTATATAATGCTTTAATCCAATTAATATACTTCTCCGGTAAACTGAATTTTTGCAATACTTTGAACAAATAATTCCATTCTACTCTGTCGAAGGCCTTCTCTGCGTCTAAAACAACTGCTACTGCAGGTGCTTTATTTCTTTCTACTGCTTGAATTAAGTTAATAAATTTACAAATATTGTCTGTTGTGCGTCTTTTTTTGATAAATCCAGTTTGGTCTAAATTTACCATTTTCGGTACCTGCTCTGCTAATCTGTTTGCTAATAGTTTAGCTATTATCTTATAATCTGTGTTTAGTAAAGATATTGGTCTATATGACGCTGGTGAGAGTGGATCTTAACATAACATAACATAACATAACAATTACAGCACGGAAACAGGCCATTAGGCCCTTCTAGTCCGCACCGAACCAAACACCCCTTTCTAGTCCCACCTCCCTGCACAATGCCCATAACCCTCCATCTTCTTCTCATCCATATACCTGTCCAACCTTTTCTTAAATAATACAATTGACTCCGCCGCCACTATTTCTCTCGGAAGATCATTCCACACGGCTACCACTCTCTGAGTAAAGAAGTTCCCCCTCATGTTACCTCTAAACCTCTGCCCCTTAATTCTCAACTCATGTCCTCTTGCTTTAATCTTTCCTCCTCTTAACGGAAATAGTCTATCCACATCCATTCTGTCTATCCCTTTCATAATCTTAAATACTTCTATCAAATCCCCTCTCAACCTTCTACGCTCCAAAGTATAAAGACCTAATCTGTCCAATCTCTCCCTATACTCTAGATGCTTAAACCCAGGTAACATTCTGGTAAACCTTCTCTGCACTCTCTCCACTCTGTTTATATCCTTCCTATAATTAGGCGACCAGAACTGCACACAGAACTCCAAATTAGGCCGCACCAACGTCTTATACAATCTCAACATCACCTCCCAACTCCTATATTCCATGCAATGATTGATAAAGGCCAGCATACTAAAAGCCTTCTTCACCACCCTATTCACGTGAGTTTCTACCTTCAGGGAACGATGTACCGTCACTCCTAAATCTTTCTGCTCTTCTGTATTCCTCAATGCTCTCCCATTTACCACGTATGTCCTATTCTGATTCTTCTTACCAAAATGAAGCACCTCACACTTATCAGCATTAAATTCCATCTGCCATTTTTCAGCCCACTTTTCTAAGCAGCCCAAATCCCTCTGCAATCCTTGAAAACCTTCTTCATTATCCACTATTCCACCTATCTTAGTATCGTCTGCATATTTACTAATCCAATTCACCACCCCATCATCTAGATCATTAATGTATATAACGAACAACAATGGGCCCAATACAGATCCTTGAGGCACACCACTGGTCACCGGCCTCCAACCTGACAGACAATTATCCACTACCACTCTCTGGCCTCTCCCTTTCAGCCAATGTTCAATCCATTTGACTATCTTAAAATTTATACCTAAAGACTGCACCTTCCTAACTAACCTTCCATGTGGTACCTTATCGAAGGCCTTACTGAAGTCCATATAGACAACATCCACTGTGCTACCCTCATCCACATTCCTAGTCACCTCTTCAAAAAATTCAATCAGATTGGTCAAACATGACCTTCCTCCCACAAATCCATGTTGAGTGCTCCTGATCAGACCCTGTCTATCCAGATGTTTATAAGTACTATCTCTAAGAATTTTCTCCATTAATTTACCTACCACAGACGTCAAACTTACAGGCCGATAGTTGCCAGGCTTCCTCCTTGAACCCTTTTTAAATAACGGAACCACATGCGCAATGCGCCAATCCTCCGGCACTATCCCCATATCTAATGACATTTGGAAAATTAGCGCCAGAGCCTCTGCTATTTCCTCCTTCACTTCTCTCAATGACCTGGGGAAGATCCCGTCTGGTCCCGGAGACTTATCCACCTTTATATTCTTCAAAAGCCTTAAAACTACACCTTTTGTAATCTCTATATTCCCCATATTTACCCAATTTGTTTTTTTTATCTCACATCTCCCAATATCCTTCTCCTTAGTGAATACCGAAGAAAAGAAACTGTTCAATATCTCCCCCATTTCTCTAGGCTCCACACACAGTTTTCCGCTCTGATTTTCTAAGGGACCAATTTTGTCTCTAGCTTTCCTCTTACCATTAACATATTTGTAGAACTCTTTTGGATTAGTTTTCACCCTGCTTGCCATAGTTTTCTCGTACCTTCTTTTAGCTTTCCTAATTCCTCTCTTAAGATTCCTCTTACATTCAATGTATCTTTCAAACATCTCCTTAACTCCATGCTTCTTATATCTAATGTATGCCTCCCTTTTTCTTCGAACCAAGTTTCCACTATTCCACTATTCCTTGAAAACTACGGCTCTCTCAAACCTTTTTCCCCTCCTAACAGGAATATAAAGCTTTCCCTTGTTTTAGTATTACTGTAATTATTGCTGTTTTACATGAATCTGGTAAGCTTTGTGTTTCATCAATCTGATTGATTACATCCAGGAGGGGCGGAATTAATAAGTCTTTAAATGTTTTGTAGAATTCTATTGGAAATCCATCCTCTCCTGGTGTCTTATTATTTGCTAATTTTTTTATTATCTCTTGTATTTTTACTGTTCCAAATGGTTCTGTTAATTTATTTTGTTCCTCTATTTGTAGTTTTGGTAGTTCAATTTTAGTCAAAAATTCATCTATTTTCCCTTCTTTCCCTTCGTTTTCAGTTCGGTATAATTGTTCATAGAATTCTCTAAAGTTTTCCTTAATTTCTTTTGGATTATATGAATTTGTTTGTCTTTTTTCCTTGATGCCAATACCATTTTCTTAGCTTGTTCTGTCTTAAGCTGCCATGCTAGGATTTTGTGCGTTTTTTCACCCAGTTCGTAATATTTCTGTTTTGTCTTCATTATATTCTTCTCTACCTGATATGTTTGCAATGTTTCATATTTTATTTTTTTATCCGCCAATTCTCTTCTTTTAGTTGTATCTTCCTTCATTGCTAATTCTTTTTCTATATTTACTATTTCCCTTTCCAACTGCTCTGTTTCCTGATTATAGTCCTTCTTCATCTTGGTTACATAACTTATTATTTGCCCTCTAATGAATGCTTTCATTGCATCCCATAGTATAAACTTATCTTTCACTGATTCCGTATTTATTTCAAAATACATTTTAATTTGTCTTTCAATGAATTCTCTAAAATCCTGCCTTTTAAGTAGCATGGAGTTTAATCTCCATCTATACATTCTTGGAGGGATGTCCTCTAACTCTATTGTAAATATCAAGGGTGAATGGTCCGATAATATTCTAGCTTTATATTCTGTTTTTCTTACTCTATCTTGCATCCTAGCTGATAACAAAAATAGGTCTATTCTTGAGTATGTTTTATGTCTAGTCGAGTAGTATGAGTATTCCTTTTCTTTTGGGTTTTGTTTCCTCCATATGTCCACAAGTTTCATTTCTTGCATTGATTTAATTATAAATTTGGTTACTTTGTTCTTTCTGTTAATTTTTTTCCCAGTTTTATCCATATTTGAATCCAAATTCAGCTTGAAATCCCTTCCTATTAGTATGTTCCCTTGCGTATTAGCTACCTTCAAAAAGATATCTTGCATAAACTTTTGATCTTCTTTGTTAGGTGAATATACATTAAGTAGATTCCAAAACTCCGAATATATCTGACATTTTATCATTACATATCTCCCTGCTGGATCTATTATTTCCTCTTCTATTTTAAATGGCACATTTTTACTAATTAATATAGCCACTCCTCTTGCTTTTGAATTATACGATGCTGCTGTTACATGTCCTACCCAATCTCTCTTTAATTTCTTGTGCTCCAATTCAGTTAAGTGTGTTTCTTGCACAAATGCTATATCAATTTTTTCTTTTTTCAGTAAATTTAGCAGTTTCTTCCTTTTAATTTGGTTATGTATTCCATTAATATTTAAAGTCATATAGTTCAACGTAGCCATTTTATACTTTGTTTATCTTCCCTTTCCGTTTTTCCATCATTACCTTTCCTCCTTTTCCATTTCTGTTTTCTTATTTTAAACCCTTTATAAGACAACATTCCTAAAACATCAAACATTTTCCTTATTCTCCTATTTATAACTTCTTTAGCCCCAATCTCCCCTTCCCCTCCTGAGTTGTCCTTTATCCCTTGTCGGACAACCACATCTCCCCTCTCCATTTGGGTTTGCGAATTCACTCGCAAGCGTCAACTGATTTTGCAGTGACCGCTATTCCCCCCCACCTAGCCCCCCCCAGAAAAGATTTCACTTTTCATATGTAACAAAGGTCACTCTTTTAATTCCCTCCTTATTCTCTCTATTCCATTACCTTCCCTTATTAATTCTTGTCTATACTATCTATATTTTCCTCTAAGTACAGATACATTCACGTATGCACATTATACCTATACACTCTTATACCTCTTTACCTACATACATATCAATCGTGATCATTTTTACTCTCATTACACGTCTTCATCCCTCAGTCTATTTTGTAATTGTTCTGTAAATTTTCGTGCTTCTTCTGGATCCGAGAATAGTCTGTTTTGTTGTCCTGGAATAAATATTTTCAATACCGCTGGATGCTTTAGTATAAATTTATACCCTTTCTTCCATAAAATCGCCTTTGCTGTATTGAACTCCTTTCTCTTCTTTAGGAGTTCAAAACTTATATCTGAATAAATGAAGATTTTTTGCCCTTTATACTCCAGTGGCTTGTTGCCCTCTCTTACTTTTTCCATTGTCTTCTCCAGTACCTTTTCTCTTGTAGTATATCTTAAGAATTTTACTAAAATAGATCTTGGTTTTTGTTGTGGTTGTAGTTTAAAGGGCAATGCTCTATGTGCCCTTTCTATTTCCATTTCTTGCTGTAGTTCTGGACATCCTAGGATCCTAAGGATCCAATCTTTTATAAACTCCCTCATATTCTTGCCTTCTTCATCTTCCTTAAGGCCCACTATCTTTATGTTATTTCTTCTGTTATAATTTTCCATTATATCTATTTTCTGAGCTAACAGTTCTTGTGTCTCTATAGCTTTTTTATTAGATTCCTCTAATTTCTTTTTTAAGTCCTCTACCTCCATTTCTGCTGCTACTGCCTGCTCTTCCATCTTGTCCATTTTCTTTCCCATTTCTGTTAAGGTCATATCTATTTTATTCATTTTCTCTTCTGTGTTGTTTATTCTTCTTCTTAGATCATTAAATTCCTGTGTTTGCCATTCTTTAAATGACTCCATGTATCCTTTAATAAGAGCAAGTATATCCTTTATCTTGCCTTTCCCTTCTTCTTCTATTTCACTGTACTCTTCCTCTTCCTCTTCTTCTTCCTCTGGGTTGGCCATCTGTTGTTTCTTTGTTGCCCTTTTCTTCTCTTCTTTCTTGTTTCCATTGTCTTCTGTGTTCTCTTCTTGCTGCAGGTGTTCTGCAGCTGTCGTTGCCGGTTGTGGAGATCGACTCCCCAGCTGGTCCCCCCTCCCGTCGGTGTGTTTTTTTTCATGCGCATCGCGCATGCGCGGTTGCGCACTTTTACTCGGCTCATCGAGCCATTTTTGTAGTCCAATTTCTACCGACCTGAGGAAGCGGGTTTCTCTCTCCACCGCGGGCCTCTTCGAACAGGTAAGGCCTTTTCCTTCATCTTCCGTTGTCTTCTCTTCCTCTCTTCTTACCGTTGGTTTCGATTTTTCTTTTTTCGTCGCCATCTTCTTTCCACCTTTATATTCACTTTACTTTGATTTTTATTTTTGTGCCTTTGTGTTTGGCTTTGTTTTTTCTGACTTTTCTGGAGAGGGCTGGAGTTCACCGTCCGGCCACTACTCCATCACGTGACTCCTCCCCCAGACTCCGTGATTGATGTAAAAACACAAAGAAATTCAGCAGGTCAAACAGGGTCCTTTATGTAGCAAAGATAAAGATACAGAACTGACTTTTCAGGCTTGAGCCCTTCATCAAGGTGTGAACAAAATGTCGGCAGGCGTCCGATCAAAATGATGGAGGGGGAGGGAGGGAGGAGGTAGCAGGTGGATAAGGGAGGGAGGGTACAGCAGTAAAGAGGGGAGATGGGTCTGGGAATGGAGAGGGAAGTGGACAGAGGGACAGGGGAGGGAGGGAGAGCGGGGAGCGGGCTAGCAGAAACTGGGGAAATCGACATTAATGCCACCCAGTGGGAGAGGGCCAGGACGGAAAAACAAGTGTTGCTCCTCCGATTTACAGGTGGTCCGTGCGGTGGGGGGGGGGGTCCCTCCAATATACCACCTGTAAATTGGAGAGACAGCACCTGATTCTCCGTCTGGACACTCTCCAACCAGGCGGCACTAACGTCAACTTCCCTGGTTTCTGCTAACCTGCTCTCCTCCCTCTCCCCCCCCTCTCTCTCTCTCTCTCTCTCTCCCTCTCCTTTCCTCCTACTCCCCACCCCCTTCCCTCTCCATTCCCCCTCTCCCCTGTTCACTGCTGTTCCCTACCTCCCTTGTCCACCTGTGACCTCCCTCCTATGGGATTGAGCTTCCCCCTCCCCTTGCCCCTCTGCCTTACCATTTTGCCTGTCATTCTGCTCATACCTTGATGAAGGGCTCAATCCTGGAATGTTGATGACGCACCTTTACTTTTGCCAGGTAGCATCCACCGCCTGTCCTGCTGGACTTCTCCTGCTGGACTCACAGCAGCTTTGGAATCATTAACTGGCTTTAGACCCGACTAGTGGGTGGTTTAATAGCACTATTTTCCAAAGTTCAAGGCTAACTCTACGGATTGAAGTGCACCAACCCACTGAGGCAATCAACCCATTTAAAAATTTCAATGACATCATCTCTGCAGAAGCCCTGGAGTGTTTGAACAGCAAGAGAATCTAATTGCACTTCAAAACTTCACAGCTCAGCAAACTGTTATCCTGCAAAACACATCTTCCCACAGGAAGCTGCCTGACATCCCTCGATTTAATCCACAGCAGGTGTAAATCAATGCCACTGCCTGCACTCAGTGGACGCTCCATATGTCTTCCTTGACTATCTTAGTTCATTTACAAAATTGCTTTTCGATTTAGTTCAAATCCGACTGCGGAGGGCAGGAGAAAGGAACTTGGCAGATAATCAGCCTCTATTTCAAAATTGTAGATTGTGTGTAAAGAGAACTGGGCCCGGCATCCGTCTTGGAAGCTGGAGTGCTTTTGCCAAGTGGAAGGAGCTCTCTGTTATTGGTCACTGCCTGCATACCAGAGGCATTGGGGAGAAAGCCCATCAGCGCCTCTACTTCCTCGGGGGGGGGGGGGGGTTTTGCGGAGGTTCAGTCCAAACACCCGAAACCCCTGGCAAATTTCCATGGAGGTTGCGGTGGAAAGGGCGCTGACCTGCTGCGTCGTGGACTGCTGCGAGGGGATGGGGTGACACCAATAGCTCCGAGCGTAAAACCCTGTAAAAGATCGTGGACACAGCCCAGGACATCATGGGCAAAATTCTCCCCCACCATCGAGAACATGTATGGGGAACCATGCCCACATGTGAACGTGCTCCATTCACCCTGCCTGTGTGTAAACACACTGCATTCACACTGCTCGCAAGTAAACGTGCACCATTCACCCTGCCCGTGTGTAAATGTACACCACCCAGCACATGTGCTGTTCTCGCTGCTGCCATCGGGAAAGAGTTATCGGGGCCACAAGACTCGCACCACCAGGTTCAGGAATAGCTGCTACCCCTCTACCGTCAGACTCCTCAGTGACAAAGTCAATCAAGGACTCGTTTAAGGGCTCTGACTTGTGCACTTTATCAATATTTTTAAATTCTCTTTGTATTGTACAGTTTGCATTTTGTTATTTGTTTGCAAATATACGTTGTGTACGGCTTATTTTTGCCCTACTAATTAATGGTAATTCTACCACACCCGCAGTAAAAAGGATCTCAGAGTTTGTACATGATGTGTTGTGTATGTACTGTGACAGAGTATATAGAAATGTTTTTGGGAGATAAATTGGGAAAGGTTTGTTAGAGTAGGTCACATGCAAACACTTTACAACAGATCTTATTTGAAATACTGGAGACATAGTGGCTTCTCACACCTTTTTGCAAGAGCTTTGAAGAGATTTCAGAGAGGTCACTGATGGGTTCTTGTTTACCTAAAAGCAACAGATGAAAGAGCAGGCTGGAGTCTGCAGGAGAGTTGCTGTTGTAAGAGGGTCATGTGGTTTTGCAAGCAGAGAGAGAGTCAAACAGGCTGTCGCAGTCTTGGAGTGTGTGTGTGTGTGTGTGTGTGTGTGTGTGTGTGTGTGTGTGTGTGTGTGTGTGTGTGTGTGTGTGTGTGTGTGAGAGAGAGAGAGAGAGAGAGAGAGAGAGAGAGAGAGAGAGAGAGCTTATCATCTGGAGAACCCTGTTGGGGCACTGAGGTGACTGATGGAAGTACCTCAGTTGTGGATGTCCTGGAACAACACATCTCTCTCTGAAAACCAACAAGAACCTTCCTGAGTGATAACCATTTACCTTTCAAGCACCAAAGCCTGATGACCTTTATAGATGTTAAATTCTGTGCACAGTATAAGAATTGCCTGCAACCAGTGAACTTGGAGGAGTGAGAAGTGAGATTGGACTGTGAACCAAAGAACTTTTCTGAACTTACACACATATTACACACACGTGCACTTAGAATTAGAAGGGGGTTAAGTTAATAATAGATAAGTTAAAGTTTGATTCTCTTTTCATGTTTAAGGGGTTTAAGTGACCTTTTGACGGTGAATATCTACTGCTGCTGGGTTTTGGGTCTTCTGGGCTCGTAACAGTAGTCAGATAATAAATCTGAAATCTGAATCTGAGAGGAAACAGCCAGTAAAGAAATAAGATTCTGGGAGGAGAGAATCAATGACAGTAGAGGAAGGGTTAGAACACCGAACATAGGACACCGCTGCACAATGCAGACCCTTGGGCCCTCAATATTGGGCCGATCCATATCTATCTACCAAGAAAACAACCCATTATCCTCTATTTTCCTTTCATCCATGTGTCTGTCTAAGAGTCTCATAAATGCCCCCAGTGTTCCAGCCTCCACACCATCCCCAGGCACCCACAAATCTTACCCCTGACGTCTCCCCTAAACTCTCCTCCCTTCACTTTGTACACATGCCCACTGGTCTGAAAAACAATCTCCACCCCCATCCTGTATCCTCTACCCTACTGAGCCAGTTTTACACCTTCATCCCATGTGATGTTTCGGATGAGCCCAGCTTGTTCAGATTTCAGATTTATTGTCTGAGCAGAAACATCACATCATCTACAACCCTGAGATTCCTTTATGCTGTGGGCCAGGTAGAATTACCACTAATTGGCAGTGCAAAAAAAAAACTCTACACAGTGTGAACATGTAAACAAATAAAAATTGTGAACGGATAATGAACATAAACAATCTGCAAAAGAGAGAGAACAAAGAAAATCAATAAAGTGTACAAGTAAGACGGTTCCCTGATTGAGTTTGTCATTGAGGGGTCTGATGGTGGAGGGGGAGCAGCTGTTCCTGAACCTGGTAGTTGGGTCTTGTGGCACCTACACCTCTTTCCTGATGATAGCAGCGAGAACGGAGCATGTGCTGGGTGGTGTGGGTCCTTGATGATCGCTGCTGCTCCCCGACAGCAGCGTTCCACGAAGATGTTCTCAACGGTGGGGGAGGATTTTGCCCATGACATTTTGGGCTGCGTCCGCTACCTTTTGCAAGGGCTTTACGCTCGGGGGTAATGGTGCTCCCTGTACCAAATTGTAATGCAGCCGGTCAGCGCCCTTTCTACCACGCACCTCTGTAGAAATTTTTCAGGGGGTCCAATGTCACACCGAACCCCCGCAAACTCCTGAGGAAATCGAGGCGCTGACAGGCTTTCTTCACAATGCCATTGGTGTGTTGGGTCCAGGAAAGATCCTCTGAGATAGAGAGTCCTAAGAACTTCAATTTGCTCACCCTCTCCACCTCTGATCCACCCAATGATCACTAGATCGCACACCTCTGGCTTTCCCCTCCTGAAGTCAACTACCCCTTGGAAGGTTTTGCAAAAGTCCATGAAGGCAATGTCTATTGCCTCATGGTTCTACAAATCTCCTTTTTAAAAACAAACCTCAATTTTGAGTGGCAAAATTTCCCATGCACAAAACCATGTTGACTCTACCTATGCACTCCTTGACATTCCTAACGCAGGTGGATCCTGTCTCCAGTAATGATCCCTCCACTGATGTTAGGTGGACCATGGCCACACCGTCACATTGGGCCAAACTGAGGCCACCACAAGCTGGAGGATCAACACCTCATTCTCTACAACCAGATTGAATCAGCGTCGACTTCTCTGGTTTCTGCCAATCCACTCGCTTTCCCGGCCCCTCTGGCTCCTTTCCTTCATCATCCCATCTCCACACATCTGCCCTGGTCCCCTCTCCCCCCAACTTAGGGTTCCCCTTGGCCTCCACGTCCAGCGCATTATCCTCCACAGTTTACAGCACTTGGACAGGATCCCACCGTCAGACACGTCTTCCCCCCCTCCGCCTTCCTCCGCATCTCCATCCCCACCAGTCGCACCCACCCCCCAGCACCTGCAGGACGTGCCACACTTGCGCCAACACCTCTTCCCTCACCACCTTATGGGGTCCCAAACCAAGCCTTTCAAGTGAAGCCACGCTTCATCTCTGATTCCACAGGAGCGATCTGGTGCTCCTGTCATGGCGTTCTCCACATCGGAGAGACTGTGTGCAGACTGGGACATCTCTTCGTCGATCACCTCCACTCTGTCCGCGTCAGTGACAGGGATCTCCCAGTGGACAGCCACTCCCAAGCTGACATGTCTCTCTATGCATCATACTGTCCCATTAAAGGCCTCCTGTAAATCAGAGGAACAGCACATGATTTTCAGTCTGGTATGGTTGCCATTAACTTTGACCTCTCCGGTTTCTGTGAACCCACTCCCTGTTCTCCCCCATCCCTCTGTCTTCCTTCCTCCAGCTCTCTTCTCTCTTCCCCCTTCATTTCCAGAGTCATCCCCCTACCCCCTCTTTGCTGCTGTGCCCTCCCTCCCTTATCCACCTATGGGGGAGGGGCCATGCATCTTCACCTGCCTTTCCCCGCCACCATTTCATTCAGGCACCCGCCGACATTTTTCTACACCTTGATGAAGGGTCAAGCCTGAAATGTTGCTTATGTATCCTTACCTTTGGTGTATAAAGTGGACTGTTTGACCTGCTGAGTTTCTCCTGTGTTATGAGCCCAGAGGACCCCAAATCCCAACAGCAATAAATATTCACCAAGACAAATGGTTACTTAAACAAAAATTGCTTTTAATAATCATGAAAACAAATTCACACTTTAATTTTATCGCGATTGACTTAGCTGGAAAAAAATAACATGAAATGGTCTGATATAATCCGACTTTTATACTCAACCTGTAGATGCGCCGAAACCAAGAAAAAAATCTATTCTAGAAAATGAACCATGTCTACATGAATAAAAAGAAAAGTCTTTCTCTGTAGGATTTACTCTCCTTCAAACATCAAACAAATTCAGATCTTTCATCAAAGCTCCTATTTGTGTGGCCACCTTTAATTTCCTTATACTTTTCAGAAATCTATCCAATAAAAGGTCCAAAACACAATAAAATCTCCCCAACCAAAATATTATTATTGGCCTGATTAAGCAGTAAAAAGCCTCTGACATAAACCGTTCATCGTCTACATTAGGTGCATAAATATTTAACGAAGTCCACGATTCAGCAAAAATTTTACATTGACCATCAAAACCCTCTCCGTGTTTCCCTCAAATGATTCCAATTCAAACGGTAACTTCTTATGAATTAAAATCAATGCACCCCTCACCTTAGAATTAAAAGAAGAGAACACATGACCAGCCCCCTCTCTTTAATATAAAAATTGTTTTTTCTTTCTTCTGTTATGTTTGATGTAAGTTATTTAAAGTTTTCAAATAAAGTTTAAAAAAAAACGATTGACTTAACTAACCTAACTTAACCCCCTTCCAATTCTGAGCACACGTGTGTGTAATGTGTGTGTAAGTTCAGAAAAGTTCTTTGATTCACAGTCCAATCTCACACTTCTCATTCCTCCAAGATCACTGGTTGCAGGCAATTCTTATACTGTGCACAGAATTTAACATGTCTAAAGTTCACCCTACTTTGGTGCTCGAAAGGTAAATGGTTACCACTCAGGAAGGTTCTTGTCAGTTTTCAGAGAGAGATTTGATGTTCCAGGACACCCACACTTCAGTGCCTTGCTGATGAAACTTGTCCCCTCAGGGTTCTTCAGATGATAAGCTCTTTCTTTCAGGTCATCACAGAGTTCTTTCTTGTTTCTCTTATTCCAAGTGAAACATTAGGCAGCCAGTCCTCTCCTCTTGCATGAACCACAAGGGCTTTGACCAGGCTGAACTAAGCACTCACAACCCATCTTCCAAATGCAGATTTCCACAAACTTGCCAGCTTGTCCTGTTCCAGTCCCAGCTGCTGTTTCTGGCTGTAACACTATAGAAGTGATCTCTGTATGTGTCTCTCTCTCCTTCTCTGAGAGAAAGCCTGTTTGACTCTCTCTGCTTGCAAAACCACATGATCCTCTTAGAACAGCAAGTTCCCTTCCAGACAATCTGCAGCTCCAACAAGCTCTTTCATCTGTTGCCTTTTTGTAAATAACAATCTATTAGTGAAGTCTCTTGGGCACTCTCCAAAGCTCTTGCAAAGACTGTTGGCCCCGACATGTCTAGCATGGGGTAGATCTCCAGTATTTTAAATAAGACCTGCTTTAAAGTGTTTGCATGCGACCTACACTAAAACCTGCCCAATTGTTCTCCCAAGAACATATGCATACTCTGTCACACCAGCTTTGTGTTTTCATTTCAACTGCGGTGTCTGCACACTTTCGTCCCATTCCCTTCCCTTCTCTTATCAGAGAGCTACCTTCTTAGCCCCCTGCCCTTTCCTCCCACCACTTCTCAGCTTCTACTCTCTGTGGTGATAGAGTGCTAGAGATATTCCTGACCACTAGAGGGAGTCAGAGATGAATGCTGCACCTCGGACATGAATCGTTGTCGACGTTCCCAGTCCAATTCACAGCTTCAAGTTCCTTCACACTCTCCATGTTTCCTGATGACTGCGAACAACACTTCCCTGCCCTGCAGACCCAAACAAGAGCAGAGGGATCAAAGAAGACAAAAAAACAAATGATGGCAGGTTAGTGAGAAGCCACTGGCACAACACAGCACAGTGAGATTCCAGCACCTGGGGCAAGAAGGCCACTGTTCTAGAGGAAGCGAATCCATGATCCTACTCTGTCAGGACAGAGGATGGTCAAATACTGAGGAGGAATCGAAAGAGCCTGCTGAATATGCAAGAGGCACTGCAGGCGCAGACAAATGCGGAAGACCCAGCCTACACAGCAACAGAAGAAACACGACCACTGCTAGACAGTAGTACGCAAGCACCTGTGTTAAGAAGATCCACTCACGTTATCAAAGCACCTGACAGACTGAATCTCTAAAAGAAAAAGAACATTGCACCTTAAAAATTTGGAGCTGCTGATATTTGTATTTAATTTTAAATTGAAACGTATCTTGTATTCATGCGCCATGTTGCTAGATTGAACACCTCGAGGATAGTGATACTCCTGACCACTAGAGGGAGATGAGTGTGGCACCTCAGGTAAGATACAAAATAAAATGGCTTCCCCACAAAGTCCTGAGCTATTAATATAAAAGAACCCAAGTTTTTTTATTGCTAAAAAGAAACATCTCACCCTCCCACCTGTGACCACCTCTTAACCTGGTAACCTGCTCTCCTCCCCACCCCCCCAACCCCAATCACCCTCTCCTCCCCCCTCCTCACCTTCATTTCCAGATTCCTGACCAAGGGCTCAGACCCAAAGCGACGGCCGCCTTTTACTTCCAACGGACGCTACACGTCCTGCCAAGCGTATCTAGCGCCCATGGGTATTACACCAGCTGCCAGTGCCTGCAGATTTTCTTACTTAATTGTCTTCTCATCCCTTCTCAAGTAAAGGCACAACCTTCTGGCTCCTCACCCATAGATAATCTACTCCTGCACTTAATTATCTTGTAAGAACTGAACTCAACACAAATAACAGTGCAGAGTCTCCCTATCTATGATTCCAACAAGGATCCCCACAGCATATTGATTGTGACTCAAGTCGTAAATTTATTTATAATTTCTTGATAATCTTATCGCTAGAGACTTTAAGTACACATTCAGGGATGCCAGGATAATAAGCACATATCATACACAAATCATATTGCCACATGCATGCACAAACATGCGTGCACACACACACACACACACATGTACACACACTCACACACACACACATACATACACACACACACACATAGACTCACACACCCTCATACAGGTGCACACCACACAAACACACAGACACACACACACACATACTCACACACCCTCATACAGGTGCACACCACACAAACACACAGACACACATAGACTCACACACCCTCATACAGGTGCACACCACACAAACACACAGACACACACATAGACTCACACACCCTCATACAGATGCACACCACACAAAGACACAGACACACACACACACACATAGACTCACACACCCTCATACAGGTGCACACCACACACCCACATAGACACACACACACACACACACACACACCCGGCTCCAGATGGTGACTATTTGACCTAACCTACCTCTTTCAAGGAATATCTAGGACAGTAAATCTCTTCTTTGCAGATAAGTAAACTACTGTGTGGGAAAAACCCTTAATTCCCCACTACCACAAATCACCTTAAATATCTTGTCACCGGTGAGAACATTACAGCACAGTCCAGGCCCTTCGTCCCACGATGTTGTGCTGACCCATAATATACCCACCAAGAAAAAGGAAAAACTCTCTGCTGCATAATCCTTTATTGACCTCCCCCCCCCACCCCCCTACAGTAGGTGGTCATCTCCCCTGCACAATAGGTCCTTTCCCCTTTCTGGGCAACCCATTCAGTTAAGGGTCCAATCTGGTGAATCAATGCTGCCCAGCCTTTGATGGAAATGCATCCGTCTTCAGATGCAGAGATTAAAACGTCCCTCTCTGCTTCACGTGTTCTCGTTAAAAAGAATCAATATACAGGTCACGTGCTCGAAGTTCAGAAAACCGAAATGATACAAAACACGTCACGTGGGAAAAAGTTCAACACCTGACTTGGCCATGTGGGGCCCTGATGCTCCGCTGGCACTGGTTTGATTACAAAAAAAGTTTAAAAAACCCCCAAATCTTTGCTTCTGGCTGTGTCGATGCCAAATGGAGCAGGGTCCAAGTCTTCAGCACCAGCTGTAGCCGGAGATGGCGACTCCACTCTCAACTTTGGGTGCAGTGCCGTCAGCATAGAAGAAGTCACCTCGGGCTCGCCACAGGAGCGGTGACCTCGGGCTCACAGCAGGAGTGGGGACCTCAGGGTCCCAGCAGCAGCAGGGACCTAGGGGCCCCTGGGCAGGAGAGGGGACCTCGGGCCCCTAGGCAGGACAGGGATCTTGGTGCCCTTGGGCAGGAAACGAAACTACAGGCTCCTGGCAGGAGAGGGGACCTCAGGCTCCTGGGCAGTAGCGGGGACCTCGGGTTCCTGGGCAGGAGAAGTTATCTCAGGCCCCTGGGCAGGAGAGGAGACCTCAGGCCCCTGGGCAGGAGCGGGGATCGTGGGCCCCTGGGCAGGAGCGGGTCCTCAAGATCCTGGGTGGGAGAGGGGACCTCAGGTTTCTTGACAGGAGAGGGGACCTCAGGCCCCTGGGCAGGAGAGGGGACTGGTGGCGGCAGTTGGGAGGTGTTGGTGACCAGTGACAGAGATCAAGTTTCTTTTGGGTACGTATTAAACATTATTTCATGTGAATTTTCATGTTGTTTGTTGTTTAACCGCTGATACAGGTATTCTGAGTTCCAAAATCTGAAAAAAAAAACAAAATACCGAAAAATTTCTGGTCTCAAGTGTTTTGGATATGGGGTCCTTTTCTGTAAACCATTTGTAGCAAAAGCACAAAAATGCTAGAGGAATTCAGCAGGTCTCGTAGAGTCCCTTGGAGGTAAAAGGAAGTAAATCACAAAAGTCTGAAGACACTGTGGTTGAAGTAAAGACACAGCGCTGGAAAAACTCAGCTGGTCAAACCATGTCCTTTATGTATCAAAGGTAAAGATACAGAACCGACGTTTCAGGCTTGATCCCCTCATTGAAGTATGGGAAAATGTTGGCAGGCATCCGAACGGAAGAGAGGAAATAAAATTAAAGTGCACAAGTAAGAGTCCTTAAATGAGTCCCTGATTGAGTTTGTCGTTGAAGAGTCTGATGGTGGAGGGGAAACAACTGTTCCTGAACCTAGTAGTGCGAGTCTTGTGGCACGGAGACCTCTTTCCTGATGGCAGCAATGAGAACAGAGCGTGTTCTGGGTGGGTGTGGGATCCTTATTGATCGCTGCTGCTCTCCGATGACAGCGTTCCCCGTAGATGTTCTCGATGGTGGGGGAGGGTTTTGCCTGCAATGTCCACTAGCTTTTTCAGGGCTTTACTCTCAGGACTATTGGTGTCCCCTTACCAGACTATGATGCAGCCGTTCAGTGCACTTTCCACTGCACACCTCTGTAGAAATTTGACAGGGTTTCTGGTGTCCATACCGCAAACTCCTGAGGAATTAGAGGCTCTCTTCAGGATGCTATTGGTGTGTGGGGTCCAGGAAAGATCCTCCGAGATAATGATTCCCAAGAACCTAAATTTGCTCCCCCTCTGGTCCCCCAATGATCACTGGATCGTACACCATATAACCATATAACAATCACAGTACGGAAACAGGCCATCTCGGCCCCTCTAGTCCGCACTGATATAAATGATCTCCTCTAGTTCCACCCACCCGCTCCCTGTCTATAACCCTCCAACCCCCTCACATCCATGCACTCATCCAACCTTCTCTGAAATGACAAAATTGACCCTGTTGCAACCACCTCTTCTGGAAGGTCATTCCATGCAGCCACCCCTCTCGGAGTGAAGAAACTCCCTCTAAACATTTGCCCCCTAATTCTTAACTTATGACCCCTCATTCCAATCTCACCTCCCCTCAAGGGGAAGAGCCTATTCACACCTACTCTAACTATTCCCCTCATAATTTTAAATACCTCCATCAAATCCCGCCTCAACCTTCTACGCTCCAGTGAATAAAGACCCAGTTGACTAAATCTTTCTTTGTATTCTAGATACTGCAATCCAGGCAGCATTTTAGTACATCTCTGCACTCTCTCTATCTTAGTGATATCCTTCCTGAAGTCAACAATCAGCTCCTTGGTTCTGGTGACATTGGGTGTGAGGTTGTTAAGGGTACACAATTCAGCCATGTTTTCAGTCTCCCTCCTGTATCTGTAGGAGAATAAGGATTGTCAACATCTTGGGCCATACCCCAGCACTAGGAAAGAGTGCGTAAGGAAGATAGCTCATCTAATGCAGACAAGGTGGCCGTGGTTAGACAGTGTGTGGTTAGTGAGGCGGGGAGCTGTCAAAGAATTTCCACTATCTGTAGCATGATCCAATCACCAGAGACATCTTCCCCTTCACTCTCCTCTCCTCTCCACCTTCCATAGGGAGCACCCTTTAGTGGTCCCCAGGATGATCTCAGGGAACTGAGGGGGTGCCAGGCAACTTTGAGAAAAGAGTGAGTTTTAAAATTGTGTGTGTCCAGGAAGGAGTCACTATCTTGGAGGAGCCTTCCGGGACCCAACACACTGACGGCATCATGAAGGAAACCCATCAGTGCCTCTCCTTCCTCAAGAGTGGGCGGAGGTTCATCAGCACGACAGCAGGAACCCCAGCAAATTTCGACAGAGGCGCGGTGGAAAAATGCACTGACCTACTAAGTCGCGGTCCAGTATGGGGACACCAATCTGTCCATCCCCCACCCCGAGCGGGAAAAATCCTCCCCCACTGCTGAGAACATCGACAAGGGAGGTGGGAGAGCAGCGGCGATCACCAAGAACCCCACACACGCTCTGTTCTCGCTGCTGCCAGCGGGAAAGAGTTGCAGGGGCCACGAGACTCACCACAGTGGGTTCAGGAACAGCTGCCCCCCCTCCACCATCAGACTCCTCAATGACAAACTCAGTCAGGGACTCATTTACGGACTCTTACTTGTGCACTTTATTGATTTTCTTTTTGTTCTCTCTGTATTGCACAGTCATTTTGTTTACATTCATTATCTGTTTACCTGTGTATGTTGACTCAGGTTTGTTTTTGCGCCTACCAGTACGCAGCAATTCTGATGCTCCAACAGGAAAATGAATCACAGGGTTGTAGGTAGGAACTCTGACAATAAATTTGGAATCTAAGTCATTCCACCAAATTGATTCCCCGAGATTCCAGCATTTCCTGTAATTAGTTACGCAAAGACTGAAGTTATCGGAACTGAAGGCTTTTATTAGCAGGAGATGGACAGTGTTGCTGGCTCATGCTGACCCCGGCTCAAATCAGAAGGGGCAGGCTTGTGGCACGACAGGGGAGAAAGGGAACGAGTCACAAGCCAGCCAGTAAGAGCAGGGTCATGTCATTTACCTACAATAGTGGTTTCACCATATTTACCCCCTCTTTTAAAAAGAAGTCCCAGGGTGGGTGGTGCAGTCAACAAACCTCCTAAGTTCAGTCTGTCTGCCGGCTTCCTCTGGTGTTGTGACCGGGGGGGGGTCCATGGTTGTCTCCATCGGCTTCGGCTGCTCCACCTCGGTTGGCCCGGCTGGGGTGCTTAGTTGGGCCAGGGGGAGGGGGACGATTGTAGGGATCTGAGGCTCTGGAAAGGTAGAGGGAGGGGCGTTCCTGTTGGCTGGTTGAGGGAGGAGGTGGGCGTGTGTGTGTCGGCTGGCGGGTTAGCTGAGGTGGTAGGGGTAGGAATCTGAGGCCCTTGAGAGGTAGGGAGGTGGGCATTCATGTTGGCTGGTTGAAAGGGAGGGGGGGGTCCAGACATTCCTGCGTGTGTCCTTGCTTCCATCCGAGAACTACGGGTTAGTGTGGAGCAGCTGGACCCTCTCGACCAGAGGGCCGGATTTATGGGTCCTGGCGTGCCTGTAAAGTAGATGTTTCCCTGCACCATGTATTTTCACCTGCCTTTAGATGGGGGCAAAAGATTTCCTTAAGTCACAGGCAATCATAGAAAATTTGTCATTCAACACCCGAGGGACTGGGCCAAATAATTTAGGCTCCTTATCTCCCCAAGATGGCAAAGACCTTTTCAATGCTTTGTTTGTTAAAGAATGCAGAACAGGTTGAGAAAGTGGCTAAAATTTGGATTGGCGGGGGTGGGGTGGATGGGCTGGGGGGTGTGGGTGGGTGGAATCCAAAATTCAGAGGTGCAAAGGGCCTTGGGGAGTCCTCGTGCAAGGATACCCTCCAGGCTGAGTCAGTAGTAAAGGGGCAAATGCAGCGTTGGCGTTTGTATCATGGGGACTAGGCCGCAAGGGCGGGGAGGTGATGTAAGGCGCTCACTTGGAGTATGGGGTGCAAGTTTTGAGCTCCGTGCTGCCCATTCACACCTGATTGACCCATCATCCCCCTGGCACACTCAGAAGGGTGGGAGGAAACTGGAGCACCTATAGGGGAGCCCACGCGGACACGGGGAAGACTCCTGGTGGATTCAAACGGATTCAGGCACACCGAAGAGTCAGCAGGATCCAGATTTATGTGAGGGGGGAAGGCCAGGGAGTGGGGCTGAGTGGGCAAATGGTGGTAAAATGGTGGAATGGACTTGATGGGCCGAATAGCTCACTTCTGCCCCTACAGTTCACAGTCTGAAAAGTATACGGCTTCCTGAGGTTTAGAAAGGATGGACAAAGTCTTTGCAGCAGGAGGATTTGAGTACAGGAGCAGAGAGGGTCTACAGCAGCCGTACAGGGCCTTGGTGAGACTACACCTGGAGTATTAGTCTCCCTCTGCAGAAAAGATTCACTGGGCCGATACCAGGGATGGCAGGACTTACATATGAAGAAAGTCTGGATTGATTAGGCGTATAGGCTGGTATTTAGAAGATTGAGTGGGGATTTTATAAAAACGTATAAAATTCTCAAGGGATTGGACAGGCCAGTTGTAGGAAGGTTGTTCCTGATGTTGGGGAAAACCAGAACCAGGGGTCACAATTGAAGGATAAGGGGAACTGAGATGAAAACATTTTGTTTCTCTCAGTGAGGGGTGAATCTGCGGAATTCTTGCCAAAGGAAGTAGTTGAGGCCGGTTCCTTATCTCTATTTAAGAGGGAGTGAGATTTGGCCCTTGTGGTGAAGGGGATTGGGGGGGGGGGGTGGGTTGCGGGGAGAAGGCAGGGTCTGGGTAGACAATCAGTCACGATCATAAGGAGCCGCGGTGCAGGCTTGAAGGGCTGAATGGCTGACTCCTGCACCTGGTTCCTTGGCTTCGAACTCACCGAGCCGCATGCTGCTGCCAATGCAGTGCCCCATTCTCTGGAGACCCACCAGGGCTTTGGTGGGGGTGGGGGGGAGGCAGAGAAGGTGCCTGGAGTTTGATTGCCAGGAGCGACGGCCTCTGTCGAGCCCGGTGCGCTCCTCTGAAAGTCATGAAGACAAAGAGAAACTGTTCTCATTGGTGGTGGTGGTGTGGAGTGGGGGGTCAAGGGTCAAGGATAAAGGAGACAATGAATGGTTCAAATGATCCAAATATAAATGCAGTTTTTAATGAGGTGACCGGTTGTGGAGTTCAATTCTCCCAGTTTCAGGGAAAGAATTTCCAGTGCCACGGGGAAGGGGTGGGAGGAGTGAGACTGAATGGGTTGTTCTTTGATTATGTCTCCTTCTCGGCCATGACGAACTGATGATTTTCAAGAAGCCAAGCGATCTTGGGCCCAGACCCAGCGGTCGCAGGATTTTTTAATTATAAAAAAATCCCCTAATGTATTTCCTCTTGTCTCTCACTGTCACCAGTGGTCATTGGGTGGGCAATGAAGTCGCTATCTCGGAGGATCTTTCCCGGGCCCAATGGCATTGTGGAGAAAACCCGTCAGATCCTTTGCTTCCATCGGGAGTTTGTGGAGGTTCGACACGACACCAGACACCCTGGCGAATTTTGACAGAGGCGCGGTGGAAAGTGTGGTCTGGGACAGGCTCGGCAGAAGAACTACCACTGATGGGGAGTGCAAAATATTCACCGTGTACAGCATCAACAGGTAAACAAATAAAGAAATGCAAACAATTTCAAGAAAATCAATGAAGCGCATGAGAGTCCTTAAATGAATTTGTTGTTGAGGAGCCTGACGGTGGAGGGGGAGCGGCTGTTCCTGAATCCACTGGGGTGAGTTTCGCGGCACCTGCACCTTTTTCCCGATGGCAGCAGCGAGAAGACAGTATCGCTGTACTCCTGTTTCCCCCCCACCCTGTAGATGCTCTCGACGGTGGGGGAAGGTTTTGCCCACGACATCCTGGGCTGTGCGCACCTACCACTTTCAGGGTTTTATACTTCAGGGGTGTTGGTGCCCCCTTCCCAGACCGTGACATGCACTTTCCTCCGCACCTCTGTAGAAACATGCCGGGGTTTCTAGTGTTCAGACCTAACCTCCGTGCGGAGTTAGTGAGTTCCAACAGTTTGATCTAATCATTTTTTCAACTATTCTCAACCTTTTTTTTAAACCTATGGCCCCATTAGGACATGGGTCGAGGTTTATAGGCCCCCATCCACATGAAGCATTGCAGTTGAGTTGGTTTCTTCTGAACTTCTCTCCCGCCGATGACATAAAAACCATTAAAAAAGTTATATGATGTCAATCCCTCCTCCCACCCCCCCCTTAAATGTGAAAGAATAACTGCTCTAAGGTAAAGGTAAAGATTCCATTATTGTCACATTTAGGATGAAATACATGAAATTCTTTAATGTTTTGTCCACCATAAGGCAGGTGGGGAGTTGCCACTTTGTCCGACGCCCCTCGTGGAAACCTACACCCCCCCAAGTGTTCCGAGGCCGTCTCCCCTCCAAGTACTGACCAGGACCCAGGCTTCCCGAGATCCAACAGTCCCAGGCCTATTCAGGCTCGGAGGTGCCAGCGGCCGGTGTCAGGGACCTGAGGATGGGATCCGGGGCTTGGGCCGGAGTCTGTGTGCCTGTGGAGGGGGATATCCACAGATGCTCGGGCGACCCTGGTGTGGGGGGGGGGGGGGTGGGGACTCTGGTTTGCTTGTAAGGGGGGTGCTGGGCGATTTCTGCTGATGGCGAATCCTTGTCTGCCTTAGAAGGGCTGAAGGAAATTATGACGCATCGAATTTTCTGTTTAATCGCCTGGCAATAAAATAATTTTGAACCTTTAAGTTCCTCATTCCACAGCTCTTCCCTCATTCTGTTGATATGGAGTCATACAAAAAAAATGTTTTATGACGCGTGTTCACGACAAATAAATTCTGAATTTGATTCATCGTCTTGTTGACAGAAACTATCTCTGCCTGTCCCATTTCTTTGGACATGAGTGAAGCAAGATGTTTAAGAATGCCATCTTTATGACTCTGAATACACCCATAGTTGAGTGCATGATTCACTTACAGCCCTAACTTCCATCCTGCCCAACATTGCTCTGCCCTCCACCTCATCTTATCCACAGCTCATCCCTGTACCTTTCTCCTAAATTGCCTCCCCACCCCCCCAACCCCGCATCTTGAGGTGATGTCACCCAGTTCTTGTCTCGCCTACCCGTGTAAATAACACTCCTGAGGTGGGGGGGGGGGGCTGCCTGCTGGGTCCGCTACATCGGAGAGGCTGGGAGGTGGCCTTGGTGCCGCCCACTGCCCATTTCAATTCCCCACCATGTTCCCTTGCCAGTTTCTTGCACTGCTGGACTGAAGCCACCACAGATTAGAGGAACGACAGCTCATCTTCTGTCTGGGCACCCTCTAACCGGATGGCGTTAATGTCAACCTCCATTAAAACCACCCCCTCCCTTACCTCTATCACCTTTCTTCTAGTTCTCTTCCTCTCTCATTCTCCTTTTCCCTTTCTCTCTCTCCCTCTCCATCTCTCTCTCTCCCCTTTTCCCTCTGCCAAACAATTCTCACCTCTCCTCTCATCACGTCCAATTAACATTTTTTGTCCATTGACCTCAATTCTTTCCCTTCGCCTCTTCCCCTTTTCTCTCCCCAGTCTTTAATTCAAACACCCGCCTGCTTTTCACTCACACCTCGAGGAAGGGCTCAGGCCCGAACCATCGCTGATAAATCTTTACCTCCTATTGACGCTGTGAGACAGGCCGAGCTCTTCCAGTGTTTCTGTGTGCTTTACCCTAAGATCCATCCATCAGGGCAGCTGGTGCACACTTCAGGGTCAGTATTCAGGCTACATACTTACATTTCAGTGTTTTTAAACACCAGTCCTGTCCATATTTAATCCTTTTAGATGTTTCTATGCGATCCTCACTCAATCTTCTGAATTCCAGAACATTCAACCAGATAAGATTAAGATTCAAAGTTCTTTTCATGTAATAAAACAGAAAAATTAATCATACACATAATTTCCTTTAGTCAAAGAAGGTCCTCTTACAGTCCCCCAGAATTACTGAATGTCTGTGGATTTGTCTCTTAGTGGAGCTAAATTTTTTTGGTGCCAGAGCTCACCAAAAACGGTGACAAGGAGGTTTTCTGCAGCGATGGTCCAGTACGGCAGCACTGGACCCCACCCCTGCCCACCCACCTCCAGCGCTCCCGCAGCCCCACAGGCTTCCAGCCTAAACTGGGTTGACGCGATCAGGGCCTGTGGGCCTTCAATCACTGCCTCTCACACCCTCTCCAGTCCTGGTGTCTCCAGGCTCCAGCAGGCCATGTGGGGACCCTCAGTCCGCTGAACCCCCTCAGTGGCCCACCGCTGTAGCCGGTGGGGTCGGCTCTCCCCGTTTTGAGTGCCCTCCCTCAGAATCTGCAGCCCCTCGTGGTCCGTCCCCTGAGCATGGGTGCTGCCATCTTGGGCACAATCCCCGCCATCTTGGGCCCAGATCCCTCCAGCCCATTTCGTGCATATTCATTTGTCAATCTGATAGCCTCTTAAAAGCTACTCCCACACACCCTTCCTGGCAGCCCATTCCATGCCCCCATCACTCTCTGCACAATAAACAGGCCCCACGCATCTTTTTAACATTAAATTCAGTCATCCAACATGGCAACAGGGCCTTCTGGCCCATGAGCCCATGCTGCCCAATTACACCCACTTGACCCAGTACTTTTCAAAGGGTGGGAGGAAACCGGACCCCCTGGAGGAAACCCCACAAATCTCCTTACAGTCAATGCAGGATTTGAACCAGGGTCCCTGGAGCTGGCTTTTCTCTCCTTTTCTCTCCTTCAGTGGTGTCACCCAGTGGTGTCACCCCCCCCCCAACCAACCATGGACCTCTTCCCATCCCAGACCATTCAGAATTCTTAAAATGTTTTTAGTATTAATGTTACTCGTAAATCAAAAACACAAATGACCACAATATTATTGCTAAAACATTTGACAAAAGCAGCAGCAGCAACAAAAACAACAGTGCTTGCTGATGGCGTGTGTGTGGATGGAACTGCGGGACTCAAAGGGTCGTTGTCAGCAGGCCACAGTGCGCTGACCGGAGCGTGTTAAAAGGTTAAAAAAGGTAAATGAGCATCGAGTTTTCACTTCGTAGGGACATCAATACATGTCAGCTGGGCTAACGAATAATGTTTTTGTTGTTATAATGAACAATAGGGATAGTTTTATGAAAAAATAATAAATTTCAGCTGAAACACTGCACAAAAATTTTATAGACCATCATTTTGGGGTCACCCCCCCACCCACTCCCCGGAGCAATCTGCACCCCCCTCGTGATCTCCTTCCTCGTTTGAACATTTTACAGGCTCGGTATTAGCCAAGTATTATTGGGGAACAGTCCTCCCCTTTCACAGGTCTTTGTTTACCGAGTCCTTCCCACCTTCCCCCCCCCCCCCCCCATCCTTCACCCTCCCTTCCACTTCAACCCAGGTAAAAGCGTAAAAATCGATGATTAAAAATAACTATACAGATGGATGAGGCAGAGGGTGGGAGGGGCGGGGAGAGAGCCGGCAGATTGTCTCCTCCTCCTCCTCAGTGTTTCAGGGCTTGCACGATCCCATTTCCTCTACTGGGAAAGCTGCATCCCGGCGCGCCACTCCTCAATGAATACGCCAAGTCACCCTCTCGAGTTAGAAGCCATTTTCTCCACGGTCGATCTGCTCCAACTTAAGTGCACGATCTTCAGTGCATGTGACATTGTGATTTCCACGGGCAGGTCTGAACAAGAATTCATTTAAAATTTCTTAACTGAATGTGAACATACAGCAGGCCCCCTTTCAGCCCACAAGCCAATTGACACCCAACCAACCCCGGTACGTTTTTGAATGGCGGGAGGAAACCCCACCCCTGCAGATGCACGGGGGGAGATGGCGCCAACTCTTTGCAGGCAGCGCGGGATTCGAACCCCCGTCCCGATCGCCGGCTCTGCGACGGCAATCGGGCTGACTGCCAAAATCGGGGCCCATGCATCAAACAGGCACTACGGCTTTCAATTTATTTTTACCCGTGTTTTTTTCTTATTTCCGTGACTTTGTCCAACAGGGAGATGGCGGACACCCAGCATCTTAAAACCAGCTGAAATCCAGCTCTGTTAATCGCCGCAGTTCCATTCCTGAGAGTTTCTTGCATCCAGTAGATCATTCTTTCCCTGCAGATATTTTGACCTTTATTTCAACAAACTCTGAATATGATTATCGCTCTGTAAAAGCAGACCTTTCTTTTCCCGATGGTGGATTGCAGAAAAAGTGAAGTTTCAGAAGTAAGTCACATTCCTCCAATTCCTCTTCAGTCAGGACATTTGAAGATTCATTGCACGATTGCTTGCAACCCCCCACCCTCCTTCTCAAATCGTTACAGCTCTTGGCCTTTCCAGCTGCCCCAATATCTTACACTGGACATGTTGTTAAATGTTTGTCAGGTTTTTCACAGTCTCTGACTGCGTCATGCAAGACGTCGGGAACACGGATGGCCGGGACCAGGTGGTAAATCTGCAGTCGGGGCGTGGGGAGATCCAGTAGGTGGGTGGCTGGGGTGAAGGTCCACGATTGGGGCATCAGGAGCTCCGGCGGGTGGCTGGGGTGAGGGATCAACGGTCGGGAGCTCCAGTGGGTGGGCAGTCGGGGTGAGGGTCCACGGTCAGGAACTCCAGTGGCAGGGCCAACAATAATGGGGTTTGCTTTTATGCACGATGTATGGCAAACACGCGATTCTTGGCCAAAATAAAGGCGGGGTGGGGTCAATTTTTACACGGGATCGATTATTACATGATTATATACAGTGTTTACAACAATCACAGTGGCTGCAGATTATTAAGATCACTGGAGAGCTATTGTTAAATGACCCACCAGCACAGATTGGCTTAACAAGATGAGTGATTAAAGAGCAATAAAAAGCCAATGGAGCAATCACCATGAAAAAAAAACTGTAATCTATACAATGTTTATTCAGGCAATAAAGAGTCAAACTGGTTGATATTGATCAATTAAGTCAAGTCAACAAACTTAGTTGTTTAAGGGAGTAAAACATGAACATTTTCGGATGCTGCGGTTGCAGTAAAAATCCGACACTGGAGAAACTCAGCAGGTCAAACCGTGTCCTTTATGTAGCAAAGATGCATCACCCATGTTTCAGGCTTGAGCCCTTCGTCAGGGTGTGGGCAAAATGGCGGCAGGAGCCTGAACAAAATGGTGGCGGGGAGGAGCATGGTCCCACAGGCAGGAGGTGGATAAGGGAGGGGAGGGTGCAGCAGTGAACGAGGGGAGGGGGGAAAGGGGACGGCTTTGGGGGTGGAGAGCTGGAGGAAAGGAGACCGAGGGACGGGGGGAAGAGAGGGGAGCAGGTGAGCAGAAACCAGAGAAGCTGGAGCATGCCCCCGGGCGGGAAAATCAAGTGTGCCTCCCCCGATTTAGAGAGGGAGGGTGAAGCGCCTTGTATTCTGCCCGGGCCCCTCTCCAGCCATCGACGTCTCTGTTTACTGTTCGCCCACTCCCCATCTTCCCTCCCTCCCCCCCCCCCCCGTCCCTCTGTCTCCAGCTCTCCTTAACTCTCCAATCAGAGCTGCCCCACCTTCGCTGCTGTGACCTCCCTCCCTTCTCCATCCGTTACCTCCTGCCTGTGGGGCCATGCTCCTCCCTTCCCCGCACCTCCCCCCCACCCCACCATTTTGTTCGGGCGCCTGCGTGCATGTCTTGATCTTTGCTCCATAAAGTACATGGTTTGACCATGCTGAGTTTCTCCAGCACCGCGTGTTTTGCATCCAGGTTTTGGGTCTGAGCCCTCCTTCCAATGTTGCCTCGCAAAATGGCGACTGCCGTTTGGTTCCCATGGATGCTGAGTTTCTCCAGCATTTTTCCGACCTGGATTGAACCCTCCCAGGTGAGTTATCTTGCTGAGCCAGTAGGAAAAGCTGCAAATGTTTGACAGCTCCGCCCCTGTTTTGAGGTATTTGTCCTTTATCGATGCCAGTTGCTAAGGCTGTTGCTAAAGTAATCGCATTGGAATTGGAAACCAAGGCCCTCGTGCAGTGGTTTGGTTTTGCCTCCTAAGGTGAACGATCCTGGTCTCAGCGGCTGACCCTAATGTGCATGCATCATGTCGGCTGACTTAAGTAATGAACGCATGCAGCAATAATGTATTTTTTAGACATAGAGCAGAGTAACAGGCCTTTCTGGCCCACGAATGAAACTATAACCCCTCCACCATCAGACTCCTCTACAACAAATACAGTTTAAGGACTCTTGTGCACATTATTGATTTTTCCTTTTTGCTCTCTCTCTGAGGCATAGTTTGTTTACATTCGTTGTCTGTTCACAGATCTTTATCTGTTTACATGTTCATGCTGCATCGAGTTTATTTTTTGCACCCCCACATTAGGGGTGATTCTGTCTTGCCTGCACAAGAAAAAGACAAGAAAAAGATGTAGATATTCTCGATGGTGGGGGTGGGGGGCTTTGCCTGTAATGTCCTGGGCTGCGTCCATTGATAAGGAAAGGAACCTTGCGTGATGTATGCTTGTATGTACTCTGACAATAAATCTGAAATCCGAAACCAGGGCACCCAGAGGAAACCCACACAGACGCAGCAGGGAGCGCACAAACTCCTTACAGACAGCGCGGGATTCGGACCCGGGTTGCTGGTGCTGTGAAAGGGTTGAGCTCGCCGTTGTGCCAACCGTGCCGCTCCCCCCCCACTGCTCCCCCAACAGCTAACACCATTCCCTGGATAGCATGGATGAGCATTTAGGGCAGCGGTTCTCAACCTTTTCCTTTCCACTCGAGTCCCACTTTAAGTCATCCCAAGGCATCCCAAGTCATCCCAAGGTGCTCTGCAATTAGTCAGGGGTTGCTTAAGGTAGGATGTGGGTGGGAAGGGAAGGTTGAGAATTACTGCTCCAGACCCAGTTGTTCCTGAAATACTTTGCTTGAGAAAAATTGTCATTGGCCTATTTCCTTTGGAGCTCTGAAACAGTGCACATAATGAGTTAAAACAGTGGTTTCAATCCTATGCTGTCTGTAAGGAGTTCGTACACTCTCCCCCTTGTCTGTGCGGGTTTTCCCCAGGGGCTCCAGTTTCCTCCCACTGTTCGAAATGCACTGGGGGGGGGGTGGGTGGGCATAGGTCAATGGGGTGTAAATTGGGTGGCATGGACTCATGGGCCGAAAGGCCGTGCTGTATGTCTAATTTAAAAAAAAATTAAATTTAACCAACATTTCAGGCTTGAGCCCTTCATCGAGGAATGCAGAAAGTGTGGGTGGGTCCCTGAATAGTGGGGGGGGGGGAGGACCGCGGTCTCACAGGTAGGAGGTAATAGGTGGGTGAGGGAGGGGGATTGCACAGCAGTGAATGGGGGGGGGGGGGAAGACTCTGTGAATGGAGAGGGAAAGGGGTGGGGAGCGGGAGGAATTGGATCGAGGGATGGGGGAGTGGTCGAGCAGAAAGTGGGGAGGTCTATGTTGGGGCTGGAGAGGGCCCAGGTGAAATATTAGGTGTTGTCCCTCCAACTTGCGGGCGACCTTGGTTGGACAGGTCGGCGCAGGAGTGGGGCAGGGAAGGGTGGGCCACTGAGGGATCCTTCTCACCGATGTGGATGTAGCGAAGGTGCTCGGCGACGGGACGGCCTACGATGTATATATGAATGAAAAGGTTGTGAGGGGTCAAAATGATTGGTCAGAGCTAGTGTTTCAGGGCTGCCACTTATGGTTGGATGGATTCCTGGAGATTGTGTCCTCAGATCGCCAGGGGTCCTATGTCAACTCTTGACGTCCCACCTCATTCATCCTTCAGAGACCCTGCCTTCCAAGGACAACTCGAGAGTAAGTAGGCTACTGGATACACTAGACAATGAAGATTTTGCTTCCTGAACATTTTTGAGTGTATTTTATGAATTTTGGGCAGCTGTTCAAGAAAATAATCTGAACGTATTACCCGGTTATTTTTTTTTAAAGTGTCCTATTTTTGGGATTTCCTGTCATACTTTAGCAGGCAAAACGACGAAGAGCAACATGGTGTTGAAAATTCATTTTCTGCATCCGCCCTGCTGATCTCAGCACTGTCCGCACAATGAGAGGTTTCACCGCGGTGCGGGCGTGGAAATCAGGGCAACTGGAATTCACTGACTATTGTTGGACACCGACCCGAGAGGCATCAGATGTCGAGTACAAACGAAAATCACCGGCAAAACATTTTTAGATCCACACCAGCGGCATCAGGAAGAAAGCACGTTAGCGTCTCTTCTTCCTCAGGAGCTTGCGGAAGTTTGTTATGACATCAGAAATGCTGGCAAATTTCAACAGAGGTGCGATGGAAAGCGTGCTGACCAGCTGCATCATGGTCTGGGATGGGGAGATCAGTGCTCCTGACCGCAAAGCCCTGCAAAAGGTAGTGGACACAACCCAGGACATCACAGGCAAAACCATTGAGAACATCTATGGGGGACATTGCCATCAGAGAGCAGCAGCAATCATCAAGGATCCCACACCACCCAGCACATGTGGTTCTCACTGCTGCCATCAGGAAAGAGGTCGGGGAGTGGGGGGGGCCACAAGACTTGCACCACCAGGTTCAGGAACAGCCGCTCCCCCTCCACCGTCAGACTCCTCAACAACAAACTCAATCAGGGACTCATTTAAGGACTCTTACTTGTGCACTTTATTGATTTTTTTATTCTCTCTATGTTGCACAGCCAGTTTGTTTACATTCATTACCTGTTTACATTGTTACGAGCCCAGAGGACCCATAACCCAGCAGCAACAGATATTCACCAAGAAAAATGGTTACTTAAACAAAGGTTGCTTTTAAATATCTTTAAACATGAAAATAGTATCATATTTTAACTTATCATTATTAACTTAACTAACCTAACTTAACCCCCTTCTAATTCTAAGTGCACGTGTATGTAATGTGCGTGTAAGTTCAGAAAAGTTATTTGATTCACTTCTCACTCCTCCAAGTTCACTGGTTGCAGGCAATTCTTATACTGGACACAAGATTTAACATTTATGAAGTTCACCAGGCTTTGGTGCTTGAAAGGTAAATGGTTACCTTCCACTCAGGAAGGTTCTTGTCAGTTTTCAGAGAGAGATTTGTTGTTCCTGGACACAAACTGATCCCTTGTAATCAGCCATTCCAGTGTCTTGCCAAAGAAACTTGCCCCATCAGGGGTTTTCCAGATGATAACCTATTTCTTTCAGGTCACCACAGAGTTCCTTCTTTCTCTTATTCCAAGAGAAATATTAGACACCTCCTCTTGGATGGACCACAAGGGTTTTGACCAGGCTGAACTAAGAACTCACAACCCATCTTCCAAATGGGATTTTTTCCACAAACTTGCCAGCTTGTCCTTTTCCACTCCCAGCTGCTGCTGTTGACTTTAAAACGGTAGAACTGATCTCTCTCTCTCTTTCTCTCTCTCTCTCTCTCTCTCTCTCTCTCTCTCTCTCTGTGAGAAAGCCAGTTTGACTCTCTCTGCTTGCAAAAGCACATGACCCTCTTAGAATAGCTCCAGACAATCTGCAGCTCTGACGAGCTCTTTCATCTGTTGCCTTTTTGTAAACAATCATCCATTAGTGAAGTCTCTTGGGCACTCTTGCAAAGGCTCTTGGTGCTGACCTGTCAAGCATGAGCAGAGCTCCAGTATTTTAAATAAAATCTGTTTTAAAGTGTTTGTATGTGACCTACAGTAAAAAAACCTGCCCCAACTTATCTCCCCAGAACATATCTATAATCTGTCACAACATTTTGTTTACATGTGTATGCTATTTTTACATGACCAATTAGTGGTCATGCAAGGATTAAACACAACCTCCTAGTTTTTGTTACTCTCAGTGAAATGGAGAGGACACATAGATCTTCAGGCTGTTTTGCCCACTTTAGAACATCTCAGAGTGGACTTGCAAACTCACAAAATGCATCTCCCAATCCTGTGTTCCAAGGAGTCTGACCATCTGAGTCTTGGATGTAGAAAGAATGAGGATGGATAGACATTACAAGAAATCTCCAACCTCAGATGCTCCCCTCGTAAGTGAAATGAAGAAGGCGGAGGATTCTAATTGAATAATTTTGCCTGGCCCATAGGAAAAAGGAATCTCAGGGTTGTATGTGATGGACTCTGTCAATAAATCTGAAATCTGCTAAATTTAATAAAAGTTAATTTAAAAAGCACATGAAATGATCATCTGATCATAATCCCCAATTTTTAATTCAGGAAGCAAACCTTTTGTCGTCCAATGTTATCCAATGGGATACTCTGCAAACGTGAAGCAATGTATTTTTTCTTGATCTTCAATATTTTATGACTAACTCACCACATTGTCCAAAGGACAACTGCTTTTATTTGTTTGTACCAGTGTTGTTTCTATGGTTTTGGTTGTACAAGTTTATAAGTTGATAACCTTCAATTCTGGGTCACTCCTCGAACAAAGCCCCAGTAGCATTGTTCAAGGTGCTACGGCAATCACCTCAGTTCAGAACTGTTAGGATCAATGATCATTTGGCGTCACATTCAACAATGCAATCAGGACCAAAGTACAATTGCATTGCAATGTGAAGCAGGTCATCCAATTGATGAGTGAAGCTCTTAATGACGCAAATTCATACAATGACTTTATGATGGATTTTTTCTCAGCTCACGGCAAACTCTTCTAGAGGCTTTGCAGATCTGGGTCACGACTTATCGGATTCTGTGTCGGACTCTTTAACACAGCATTTTCTCCTTATAAATAGTTCCACACATCTTTATTTTTTGATTGTCTACACTGTGAGCGGCAAATGTCAGACCACGTGGAAAAATCCACCTGCAATCATCTACGAGTGGTCTTTCTCTGTTTCTTCATTTCTCTGGTGCTGCTTGTGGAATCAGGTGAGTGAATACCTTTCTCGACAGCTGCACTGAAATATGCCACGGGGTTGAAGAGTTGTGCAGAGCTTATGCGACATGTTAATTCTCGAAATATAGGGGATTAATGGAAAATTAAGCATGATTTCTAATATTCGTTCAACTTGGCAAGCAAAGGAGAAAAGTTCCTCCCTATTCAGTTCTTTGATGTTTTAAAACAAATTTGTTGTTTGTGATTGTAAGTGAATTAATTTCGAGGTTTAAGATTCCTTTGTTTTCATGTCATAAAATACTACATGAAATTTCCTTTTGATTTCTGTAAGGCAGATAAAGATTCGTTATCAGCAGAAATGGCTCGCGGCCCAGAAACAGACCCGGTTTCCCCCCCGTCACCCCACCCGGGTCACTGAGTGTCCGTGGATTTGCCAAACAGGGTCATCCCAGACATGATTAGTAAGCCCCCTAGGCACCCTCTCGCATCCCGGTTCTGATACCTGGGACCCCTTTAGCCAGTCTCCAGTAGCCTGGTGTTAGTCTTTCCACACGCATGCACGCACGCACACACACACACACACACACACACACACATATTTTGATTTCAAAATTCTCATCCTTGTATTCAAACATGTTCATGTCCTCCCACTTTTCCAATCAGTGCAAAGCTTTCCAGCCCTTTCGCCCTCTGCTAACTCCTCTACATCCTTCGCCTTCTTCATTTCACTTACGAGGGGAGCATCTGAGGTTGGGGGTTTCTTGTAATGTCTATCCATCCTCATTCTTCCTCCATCCAAGACTCAGATGGTCAGACTCCTTGGAAAACAGGATTGGGAGGTGCATTTTGTGAGTTTGCAAGTCCACTCTGAGATGTTCTAAAGTGGGCAAAACAGGCTGAAGATCTATGCGTCCTCTCCATTTCACCAAGAGTAACAAAAACTAAGTGGTTGTGTTTAATCCTTGCAGATTACAGTTTTGACCACAGAGAAGTGAAGTGACCAGTTCTCGGATGTGATATTTAGAGCAGTCATTATGATTTTGTAGATGGTGTCAAAAAGACCTACGTGGTAGCCCAAGGTTTGAAATGCATGGGGAATGTAGATGAACTCGGGCGGCACGATTTAGTGTAGCAGTCAGCGCAACGCAACTTTAGCGCCAGCGACCCGGATTTGAATCCAGTGCTGTCTATAAGGAGTTTGTATGCTCTCTCCGTGCATGCATGGGTTTCCTCTGGTGGTGGTGGGTGGGTTCCCTCCCACCCTCCAAAAAAAAAGGATGGGGTCCATTGGGTGCATTTGGGGGCCACGGCAGAGAAGAGGCTGTATGCCTGGCTGCATGCATGGAGCATTCATGGAGGGGGTTCTCTGCCGCACGGCATTCTGGGAAGGCAGGTCCTTCATTGCTTTTCTCCCACAGGGTTTATAAATTGCGCTACCAACTTTCCCATGCTGTTTAGAAAAATTGTCCGCTATGGTTATTTATTGCTATTTATTCTCTCTCTCTCTCTCTCTCTCTCTCTCGCTCTCTCTCTCTCTCTCTCTCTCTCCCTCTCTCCCTCTCTCCCCCCCTCCCCCCTCCCCCAGCGGCGACTTTCCCATGACAAAGTTTACGCCTTAATTTTCATCTTCCTTCATGTTCCTGCTCATGACCTGGGTCATTTCAATCCCACAATGCAATTGCCTGATCGCAACACAGGTGTCTACAGATGCCAGGGATTGTACTAGAGGTCGGGGCCATCAACCTCGTGATCTCACGTTGGGATTGAGAAGATTTTCCTTTCACAGTAGGCACTTTGAAGGTCCATTGGCTGTTAATTTCTGGGATCACTTGCAAGTGTGGAAGGGGTTACACACACACACACACACACACACACACACACACACACACACACACACACACACACACACACTATATTAAAATAAATATTCTTAACTGGAAGATTGATGCACAACCTGACACAAGCAAAGGCCAGGTTTGGCACAAAGAAAAAATTCAGATTGTAACAGATTTGTGTTCATCTTTAAAGTTAAAATCTTTAATAGAGAGAATCTGACAGCTCAGTTGTAAGACAGCTGGTCGTGTAAACCAGGGGTTGTGAGTTCGTCCCTCAATGGGGCTTCATCTCTGTGAGAGGACAAAATGCCTTATGGTAGACAAAAGTTAAAGAATTTCATGGTTGTTACATTCTAAATCAGTGGTTCTCAACCTTTTTCTTTCCACTCACATCTCACTTTAAGTCATCCCTAGGCCATCGGTGCTCTGTGATCAGTAAGGGGTTGCTTAAGGTGGGGTGCGAGTGGGAAGAAAATGTTTGAAAACCACTGTTTTAATTGTCCCCCATTGACTCTTTATGTGCACCATTTCAGAGCTCCAAAGGAAATGGGCCAATGACAATTTTTCTCAAGCAAAATATTTCAGAAACAATTGGGTCTAGATCAGTGGTTCTTGACCTTCCATTCCCACTCACATCCTGCCTTAAGCAACCCCTTACTAATCACAGAGCACTAATGGCAGAGAGATGACTTAAAGTGGGATGTGAATGGAAAGAGAAAGGTTGAGAACCACTGTTCTAAATGTACTTTTACCTGACAATAATGGAACCTTTACCTTTATAAAATATAAAGTAAGTTACAGTTATGGAATTGCAGGCTGGATATAGGGTGGCACACTGGATATGGAGCAGTTTTTGCAGAAAGGCAAGAGGTTTGGCAGAAATGAAATTAAAACTGTGGTGATATCATGTCACATGATGTCAGAGAACAATATACTGAAACCAGAGGGACATTTTGAATTGGAAGACTGAAGAAACATGACATTCTGGAAAGACAGGTTTGGGGCGGTAATATTTAGAAAGAGGGGGAGAAGCTGTTCTGTGCTATATTATCCTTATAGGAGACACACAAAATGAGTGTCTTTTAAATAAGTAAGGCCAATTCTGACAGCTCTTTTAAGAAGAGAGAGGCAGCCTCGTGCCCAAAAAATAGTCACTCTTAGTTTACATTGTAAATTAAGAAAAAGGAGACAATGCACAGATATCACTCAAGGGTCCATGACTTTAACAGGAAGCATAACAAAAGGAGAGCTGTCAACGACAGGATCACCTTCCACTGAGACACCACCAGAAACAAGCAGTCTGTCGTTACGTTCGTTTATGGGAACTTCCACTTCACATATCAGTTGATTTAATCAACGGTTAGCTAAAAAAGTTCAGCGTCAACAATTGAAATGCACCTTTCCACCCCAGAGGAATGAAAGGCAACATTGGAAGGTCAGATGTCCCATCGTGGCACCAATCTACGAGTTCATGAATCGCAGGAGAAGCTACAGATTCTGACCATGTGTTTTCCTCATCTGGACTCTGATTACAATCGGGAAACTTAACAAACTCAACGCTAACAGTAGAAATTTGGGCACGACCGCAGGAGAAAGAATCTCAGGTTTGTATGAGATTGTAGTGGCTATTAGTGTAGAGGCTACAAAATAAAGGCAAACACAAACAAAGGCAGTCAACTCAAGACTGGATTATTACAGACATATACAGATCTTTTATTCCCTACCTGTTCATGATCTCATTAGTGAAGAGCAGGTTAAAGCTATGAGCCATTAGTGCCCCATACATTTATGCAGGTGATTTATCTGATGTACTCGCTGTACTATGGCGCCCAACATTGCAAGCCCACGATGTGTCAGGTAAGTCTGTGAACTGATGGAGGCGGTTCGCAATGTGCGCCCGCTACAAGATGTTATTTATTCTGACAATAAATGTGAACTATGAATTTTGAACATTTTAAATTTTAAGCTGAGATTGTGTTGAAAAAGTTTGTGTTGAGAAAACTTATTTGCGTTTTAACAGGTTCTGAAACAACTGTACAAGTGAAAACAGTGGAAATGACCTCATCAGAAACTTCAACTTTGACAAGCCCGACATCACCCACCAGAACTCAGACCACAGAAGGTAATGACAAAGTCAAATTTTGATGCCAATCAGGGCGAGGCTGTTGATTTTAAGGAGGTGAACGGAGAAATGGATCAGCTTTAATTGACCGTTTCGTCTGTAACCGATCGCTTGTGCCGTGAGGTTGGATGTTGGGTGGTGAATGCAAATTGGACATGATGCACAAATCTCATTCGAGGGTCCGTGTCTTTAACGGAAACTACAAAAACAGGAGAGCCGTTAATGACAGGATCACCTTCCACTGAAAATCGAACAGCAACGAGCTCAGTTTCAAACTCGTTCACAGGATCTTCCCCTTCAGCAGGTAAATGGAAGGGAGCAAGGCCCTTACCTCCAAATTTGTGCCTCATTGACCTCTGCAGGAAGCGGGAGGACAGAAAAAAACATAGAATTGACCATTTAAAAAACAATGGTTCCACTGAAAAGGGAGATATATAAAGGGTTTGCGCAGGAGAACAGGCGGAGCTCCAACGTGTAATCCAGATGAGGACCAGAATGTCCAGGGTGGTCACAGGGATTAACTCAGGGAACCACTAAAGACCCTCAACATACATTGTGACGAGTTTCAGAAACTTGACATTGATGTGCAGCCTCTCTGTAAACCTTGGACAATCCCTCTCTGTGCCAAATATCTTAATGTCTAGCGATTGTCACATATCAGTTGATTTGATCGTCTGTTTACTAAAAAACAATAGCACCAAAAATTGACATGCACCTTTCCACCCCACTGGAAAGAACGGCAACATTGGAAGGTGAGATGTCCCATCGTGGCTCCAATTTATGAGTTCCTGTTTCACTGGAGAAGGTATAGAGACTGACCATGTGTTTTCTGCATCTGGGCTCTGATTACAATCAGGAAACTCAATGCACTCAACACTAACAGTAGAAATTCTGGCTTGCCTGTGGCAGAAAGAATCTCAGGGTTATATGAGATTGTAGTGGCTACTATGGTCGATGCTACAAAATAAAGGCAAACACACACAAAGGTAGTCATCTCAAGACTGGGTTATTGCAGACATACGCAGACCTTTTATTCCTTGCCAGTTAATGAGCTCGTTAGTGACCAGCAGGTCAAAGCCATAAGCCATTAGTGCCCCATGATTTAGGCAGGGGGTTCATCTGATCTACTCACTGTACTTTGTCGGCCTGCACTGGCAGCCCACGAAGTTTCAGGTAAGTTTGTGAACTGATGGAGGCGGTTCACAATGTGCGCCCGCTGCAAGATGTTATTTATTCTGACAATAAATGTGAACTATGAAATTTGAACATTTTAAATTTTAAGCTGATATTGTGGCGAAAAAGTTTGTGTTGACAAAACTTACTTGCGTTTTAACAGGTTCTGAAACAACTGTTCAAGTGACAACAATTGAAATGAACTCATCAGAAACTTCAGCGTTGACAAGCACGACAGATGTTTCCACGTCACCCACCAGTACCCCGACCACAGAAGGTAATGAAAAAGTCAAATTTTGATGCCAATCAGGGCGAGGCTGTTGATTTTAAGGAGGTGAACGGAGAAACGGATCAGCTTTAATTGATCGTTTCGTCTGCAACCGATCGCTTGTGTCATGAGGTTGGATGTTGGGTGGTGAATGTAAATTGGACATGATGCACAAATCTCACTCGAGGGTACGTGTCTTTAACAGAAAGTACAACAACAGGAGAGCCGTTAACGACAGGATCACCTTCCACTGAAAATCCAACAGCAACGAGCTCAGTTTCAAGCTCGTTCACAGGATCCTCCCCTTCAACAGGTAAATGGAAGGGAGTAAGGCCTTTACCTCCAAATTTGTGCCTCATTGACCTCTGCAGGAAGCGGGACGACAGAAAAATACATAGAATTGACCATTTAAAAAACAATGGTTCCACTGAAAAGGGAGATATTTTAAGGTTTTGTGCAGGAGAACAGGCGGAGCTCCAACGTGTCATCCAGATGAGGACCAGAATGTCCAGGGTGGGTACAGGGATGAACTCAGGATCCACTAAAGACCCTCAACATACATTGTGATGAGTTTCAGAAAATTGACATTGATGTGCAGCCTCTCTGTAAACCTTGGACAATCCCTCTCTGTGCCAAATGTCTTAATGTCTAGCAATTGTCACATATCAGTTGATTTGATCATCTGTTTACTAAAAAACAATAGCACCAAAAATTGACATGCACCTTTCCACCCCACTGGAAGGAACGGCAACATTGGAAGGTGAGATGTCCCATCGTGGCTACAATTTACGAGTTCCTGTTTCACTGGAGAATCTATAGAGACTGACCATGTGTTTTCTGCATCTTGGCTCTGATTACAATCAGGAAACTCAATGCACTCAACAATTCTGGCTTGCCTATGGCAGAAAGAATCTCAGGGTTGTCTTAGATTGTAGTGGCTATTATGGTCGATGCTACAAAATAAAGGCAAACACACACAAAGGTAGTCAGCTCAAGACTGGGTTATTGCAGACATACGCAGACCTTTTATTCCTTGCTAGTTAATGAGCTCATTAGTGACCAGCAGGTCAAAGTCATAAGCCTTGCCCCATGCATTTAGGCAGGGGGTTCATCTGATCTACTCACTGTACATTGTCGCCCTGCACTGGTAGCCCACGATGTTTCTGGAAAGTCTGTGAATTAATGGTGGCGGTTCGCAATGTGCGCCCGCTGCAAGATGTTATTTATTCTGATAATAAATGTGAACTATGAATTTTGAACATTTTAAATTTTAAGCTGAGATTGTGGTGAAAAAGTTTGTGTTGAGAAAACTTATTTGCGTATTAACAGGTTCTGAAACCACTGTTCAAGTGACAACAATGGAAATGACCTCATCAGAAACTTCAAATTTGACAAGCACGACAGATGTTTCCATGTCACCCAACAGTACCCCGACCACAGAAGGTAACGAAAAAGTCAAATTTTGATGCCAATCAGGGCGAGGCTGTTGATTTTAAGGAGGTGAACGGAGAAACGGATCAGCTTTAATTGATTGTTTCGTCTGCAACCGATCGCTTGTGCCGTGAGGTTGGATGTTGGGTGGTGAATGTAAATTGGACATTATGCACAAATCTCACTCGAGGGTACGTGTCTTTAACAGAAAGTACAACAACAGGAGAGCCGTTAACGACAGGATCACCTTCCACTGAAAATCCAACAGCAACGAGCTCAGTTTCAAGCTCGTTCACAGGATCCTCCCCTTCAACAGGTAAATGGAAGGGAGTAAGGCCTTTACCTCCAAATCTGTGCCTCATTGACCTCTGCAGCAAGCGGGAGGACAGAAAAAAACATAGATTTGACCATTTAAAAAACAAGGGTTCCACTGAAAAGGGAGATATATAAAGGTTTTGTGCAGGAGAACAGGCGGAGCTCCAACGTGTAATCCAGATGAGGACCAGAATGTCCAGGGTGGTCACAGGGATTAACACAGGGAACCACTAAAGACCCTCAACATACATTGTGACACGTTTCAGAAATTTGACATTGACGTGCAGCCTCTCTGTAAACCTTGGACAATCCCTCGTCTGTGCCACATGACTTAATGTCCAGCATCTGCCACATTTCAGTTGATTTGATCATCTGTTGACTAAAAAACAATAGCTCCAAAAATTGACATGCACCTTTCAACTCCACTGGAAGGTAATGCAATGTTGGAAGGTCTGATGTCCCATCTTGGCTCCAATCTACGAGTTCCTAAATCACAGAAAAAGCTACAGATTCTGACCATGTGTTTTCTGCATCTGGGATCTGATTACAATCGAGAAACTTAACACACTCAACATTAACAGTAGAAATTCTGCCTCGACTATGTGAGTAAGAATCTCAGGGTTGTATGAAATTGTAGTGGGTACTATGGTAGATGCTACAAAATAAAGGCAAACACACACAAAGGTAGTCAACTCAAGACAGGCTTTTTACAGACATATACAGATCTTTTATTCCCTACCTGTTCATGATCTAATTAGTGAAGAGCAGGTTAAAGCTATGAGCCATTAGTGCCCCATACATTTATCCAGGGGATTTATCTGATGTACTCGCTGTACTATGGCGCCCAACATTGCTAGCCCTCGATGTGTCAGGTAAGTCTGTGAACTGATGGAGGCGGTTAGCAATGTGCGCCCGCTACAAGATGTTATTTATTCTGACAATAAATGTGAACTATGAATTTTGAACATTTTAAATTTTAAGCTGAGATTGTGGTGAAAATGTTTGTGTTAAGAAAACTTATTTGCGTTTTAACAGGTTCTGAAACCACTGTTCAAGTGACAACTGTGGAAATGACCTTATCAGAAACTTCAACTTTGACAAGCCCGACAGATGTTTCCACGTCACCCACCAGAACTCAGACCACAGAAGGTAATGACAAAGTCAAATTTTGATGCCAATCAGAGCGAGGCTGTTGATTTTAAGGAGGTGAACGGTGAAACCGATCAGCTTTAATTGATCGTTTCGTCTGCAACCGATCGCTTGTGCCGTGAGGTTGGATGTTGGGTGGTGAACGTAAATTGGACATGATGCACAAATCTCACTCGAGGGTCCGTGTCTTTAACGGAAAGTACAACAACAGGAGAGCTGTTAACGACAGGATCACCTTCCACTGAAAATCCAACAGCAACGAGCTCAGTTTCAAGGTTGTTCACAGGATCCTCCCCTTCAACAGGTAAATGGAAGGGAGTTAGGCCTTTACCTCCAAATTTGTGCCTCATTTACCTCTGCAGGAAGCGGGACAACAGAAAAATACATAGAATTGACCATTTAAAATACAATGGTTCCACTGAATAGGGAGATATATAAAGGTTTTGTGCAGGAGAACAAGCGGAGCTCCAACGTGTAATCCAGATGAGGACCAGAATGTCCAGAGTGGGTACAGGGATGAACTAAGGATCCACTAAAGACCAACATACATTGTGACGAGTTTCAGAAAATTGACATCGATGTGCAGCCTCTCTGTAAACCTTGGACAATCCCTCTCTGTGCCAAATGTCTTAATGTCTAGCAATTGTCACATAGCAGTTGATTTGATCATCTATTGGCTAAAAAACAATAGCTCCAAAAATTGACATGCACCTTTCAGCTACACTGGAAGGTAAGGCAACGTTGGAAGGTCATATGTCCCATCATGGCTCCAATCTACGAGATCCTAAATCGCAGAAGAAGTTACAGATTCTGACCACGAGTTTTCTGCATCTGGGCTCTGATTACAATCGAGAAACTTAACACACTCAACATTAACAGTAGAAATTCTGCCTCACCTGCGTGAGTCAGAATCATATGGTTGCATGAGATTGTAGTGGGTACTATGGTAGATGCTACAAAATAAAGGCAAACACACACAAAGGTAGTCAACTCTAGACATGTTTTTTGCAGACATATACAGACCTTTTATTCCCTACCTATTAATGATCTCATTAGTGAAGAGCAGGTTAAAGCTATGAGCCATTAGTGCCCCATACATTTATGCAGGGAATTTATCTGATGTACTCGCTGTACTATGGCACCCAACATTGCTAGCCCACGATGTGTCAGGTAAGTCTGTGAACTGATGGAGGGGGTTCGCAATGTGCGCCCGCGACAAGATGTTATTTATTCTGACAATAAATGTGAACGATGAATTTTGAACATTTTAAATTTTAAGCTGAGATTGTGGTGAAAATGTTTGTGTTGAGAAAACATATTTGCATTTTAACAGATTCTGAAACCACTGTTCAAGAGACAACAGTGGAAATGACCTCATCAGAAACTTCAACTTTGACAAGCCCGACAGATGTTTCCACGTCACCCACCAGGAGTCAGACCACAGAAGGTAATGACAAAGTCAAATTTTGATGCCAATCAGGGCGAGGCTGTTGATTTTAAGGAGGTGAACGGAGAAACGGATCAGCTTTAATTGACCGTTTCTTCTGCAACCGATCGCTTGTGCCGTGAGGTTGGATGTTGGGTGGTGAATGTAAATTGGACATGATGCACAAATCTCACTCGAGGGTCCGTGTCTTTAACGGAAAGTACAACAACAGGAGAGCTGTTAATGACAGGATCACCTTCCACTGAAAATCCAACAGCAACGAGCTCAGTTTCAAGCTCGTTCACAGGATCCTCCCCTTCAGCAGGTAAATAGAAGGGAGCAAGGCCCTTACCTCCAAATTTGTGCCTCATTGACCTCTGCAGGAAGTGGGAGGACAGAAAAAAACATAGAATTGACCATTTAAAAAACAATGGTTCCACTGAAAAGGGAGATATATTAAGGGTTTGTGCAGGAGAACAGGCGGAGCTCCAACGTTTAATCCAGATGAGGACCAGAATGTCCAGGGTGGTCACAGGGATTAACTCAGGGAACCATTAAAGATCCTCAACATACATTGTGACGAGTTTCAGAAAATTGACATCGATGTGCAGCCTCTCTGTAAACCTTGGACAATCCCTCTCTGTGCCAAATGTCTTAATGTCTAGCAATTGTCACATAACAGTTGATTTGATCATCTGTTTGCTAAAAAACAATAGCACCAAAAATTGACATGCACCTTTCCACCCCACTGGAAGGAATGGCAACATTGGAAGGTGAGATGTCCCATCGTGGCTCCAATTTACGAATTCCTGTTTCACTGGAGAAGCTACAGAGACTGACCATGTGTTTTCTGCATCTGGGCTCTGATTACAATCGAGAAACTTAACACAGTCAACATTAACAGTAGAAATTCTGCCTCGCCTGCGGGAGTAAGAATCTCAGGGTTGTATGAAATTGTAGTGGCTACTAGGGTAGATGCTACAAAATAAAGGCAAACACACACGAAGGTAGTCAACTCAAGACAGGCTTTTTACAGACATATACAGATCTTTTATTCCCTACCTTTTAATGATCTCATTAGTGAAGAGCAGGTTAAAGCTATGAGCCATTAGTGCCCCGTGCATTTATGCAGGGGATTCATCTGATGTACTCGCTGTACTTTGGCGCCCAACATTGCTAGCCCACGATGTGTCAGGTAAGTCTGTGAACTGATGGTGGCGGTTTGCAATGTGCGCCCGCTACAAGATGTTATTTATTCTGACAATAAATGTGAACTATGAATTTTGAACATTTTAAATTTTAAGCTCAGATTGTGGTGAAAAAGTTTGTGTTGAGAAAACTTATTTGCGTTTTAACAGGTTCTGAAACCACTGTTCAAGTGACAACAGTTGAAATGACCTCATCAGAAACTTCAATTTTGACAAGCACGACAGATGTTTCCACGTCACCCACCAGTACCCCGACCACAGAAGGTAACGAAAAAGTCAAATTTTGATGCCAATCAGGGCGAGGCTGTTGATTTTAAGGAGGTGAACGGAGAAACGGATCAGCTTTAATTGATCGTTTCGACTGCAACCGATCGCTTGTGCCGTGAGGTTGGATGTTGGGTGGTGAATGTAAATTGGACATGATGCACAAATCTCACTCGAGGGTACGTGTCTTTAACAGAAAGTACAACAACAGGAGAGCCGTTAACGACAGGATCACCTTCCACTGAAAATCCAACTGCAACGAGCTCAGTTTCAAGCTCGTTCACAGTATCCTCCCCTTCAACAGGTAAATGGAAGGGAGTAAGGCCTTTACCTCCAAATTTGTGCCTCATTGACCTCTGCAGGAAGCGGGAGGACAGAAAAATACATAGAATTGACCATTTAAAAAACAATGGTTCCACTGAAAAGGGAGATATTTTAAGGTTTTGTGCAGGAGAACAGGCGGAGCTCCAACGTGTCATCCAGATGAGGACCAGAATGTCCAGGGTGGGTACAGGGATGAACTCAGGATCCACTAAAGACCCTCAACGTACATTGTGACACGTTTCAGAAATTTGACATTGACGTGCAGCCTCACTGTAAACTTTGGACAATCCCTCGTCTGTGCCACATGACTTAATCTCCAGCAATTTCCACATTTCAGTTGATTTGATCATCTGTTGACTAAAAAAGAATAGCTCCAAAAATTGACATGCACCTTTCCACTCCACTGGAAGGTAAGGCAATGTTGGAAGGTCTGATGTCCCATCTTGGCTCCAATCTTCGAGTTCCTAAATCACAGAAAAAGCTACAGATTCTGACCACGTGTTTTCTGCATCTGGGCTCTGATTACAATCGAGAAACTTAACACATTCAACATTAACAGTAGAAATTCTGCCTCGCCTGCGGGAGTAAGAATCTCAGGGTTGTATGAATTTGTAGTGGCTACTAGGGTAGATGCTACAAAATAAAGGCAAACACACACAAAGGTAGTCAACTCAAGACAGGCTTTTTACAGACATATACAGATCTTTTATTCCCTACCTGTTAATGATCTTATTAGTGAAGAGCAGGTTAAAGCTATGAGCCATTAGTGCCCCATACATTTATGCAGGGGATTTATCTGATGTAGTCGCTGTACTATGGCGCCCAACATTGCTAGCCCACGATGTGTCAGGTAAGTTTGTGAACTGATGGAGGCGGTTCGCAATGTGCGCCCGCTTCAAAATGTTATTTATTCTGACAATAAATGTGAACTATGAATTTTGAACATTTTAAATTTTAAGCTGAGATTGTGGTGAAAATGTTTGTGTTGAGAAAACTTATTTGCGTTTTAACAGGTTCTGAAACCACTGTTCAAGTGACAACAGTTGAAATGACCTCATCAGAAACTTCAACTTTGACAAGCCCGACAGATGTTTCCACGTCACCCACCAGAACTCAGACCAGAGAAGGTAATGACAAAGTCAAATTTTGATGCCAATCAGGGCGAGGCTGTTGATTTTAAGGAGGTGAACGGAGAAACGGATCAGCTTTAATTGATCGTTTCGTCTGCAACCGATCGCTTGTGTCGTGAGGTTGGATGTTGGGTGGTGAATGTAAATTGGACATGATGCACAAATCTCACTCGAGGGTATGTGTCTTTAACAGAAAGTACAACAACAGGAGAGCCGTTAACGACAGGATCACCTTCCACTGAAAATCCAACAGCAACGAGCTCAGTTTCAAGCTCGTTCACAGTATCCTCCCCTTCAACAGGTAAATGGAAGGGAGTAAGGCCCTTACCTCCAAATTTGTGCCTCATTGACCTCTGCAGGAAGCGGGACGACAGAAAAATACATAGAATTGACCATTTAAAAAACAATGGTTCCACTGAAAAGGGAGATATTTTAAGGTTTTGTGCAGGAGAACAGGCGGAGCTCCGACGTGTCATCCAGATGAGGACCAGAATGTCCAGGGTGGGTACAGGGATGAACTCAGGATCCACTAAAGACCCTCAACATACATTGTGACACGTTTCAGAAATTTGACATTGACGTGCAGCCTCTCAGTAAACCTTGGACAATCCCTCGTCTGTGCCACATGACTTAATGTCCAGCAATTGCCACATTTTAGTTGATTTTATCATCTGTTGACTAAAAAACAATAGCTCCAAAAATTGACATGCACCTTTCAACTCCACTGGAAGGTAAGGCAATGTTGGAAGGTCTGAGGTCCCATTTTGGCTCCAATCTACGAGTTCCTAAATCACAGAAAAAGCTACAGATTCTGACCACGTGTTTTCTGCATCTGGGCTCTGATTACAATCGAGAAACTTAACACACTCAACATTAACAGTAGAAATTCTGCTTCACCTGCGGGAGTTAGAATCATATGGTTGCATGACATTGTAGTGGGTACTATAGTAGATGCTACAAAATAAAGGCAAACACACAGAAATGTAGTCAACTCAAGACATGTTTTTTGCAGACATATACAGACCTTTTATTCCCTACCTATTAATGATCTCATTAGTGAAGAGCAGGTTAAAGCTATGAGCCAATAGTGCCCCATACATTTATGCAGGGGATGTATATGATGTACTCGCTGTACTATGGCGCCCAACATTGCTAGCCCACGATGTGTCAGGTAAGTCTGTGAACTGATGGAGGGGGTTCGCAATGTGCGCCCGCTACAAGATGTTATTTATTCTGACAATAAATGTGAACGATGAATTTTGAACATTTTAAATTTTAAGCTGAGATAGTGGTTAAAATGTTTGTGTTGAGAAAACTTATTTGCGTTTTAACAGGTTCTGAAACCACTGTTCAAGTGACAACAGTTGAAATGACCTCATCAGAAACTTCAACTTTGACAAGCCCGACAGATGTTTCCACGTCACCCACAAGAAGTCAGACCACAGAAGGTAATGACAAAGTCAAATTTTGATGCCAATCAGGGCGAGGCTGTTGATTTTAAGGAGGTGAACGGAGAAACGGATCTGCTTTAATTGATCGTTTCGTCTGCAACCGATCGCTTGTGCCGTGAGGTTGGATGTTGGGTGGTGAATGTAAATTGGACATGATGCACAAATCTCACTCGAGGGTCCGTGTCTTTAACGGAAAGTACAACAACAGGAGAGCCATTAACGACAGGATCACCTTCCACTGAAAATCCAACAGCAACGAGCTCAGTTTCAAGCTCGTTCACAGGATCTTCCCCTTCAGTAGGTAAATGGAAGGGAGCAAGGCCCTTACCTCCAAATTTGTCCCTCATTGACCTCTGCAGGAAGTGGGAGGACAGCAAAAAACATAGAATTGACTATTTAAAAAACAATGGTTCCATTGAAAAGGGAGATATATAAAGGGTTCGTGCAGGAGAACAGGCGGAGCTCTAACGTGTAATCCAGATGAGGACCAGAATGTCCAGGGTGGTCACAGGGATGAACTCAGGGAACCACTAAAGACCCTCAACATACATTTTGACGAGTTGCAGAAAATTGACATTGATGTGCAGCCTCTCTGTAAACCTTGGACAATCCCTCTCTGTGCCAAATGTCTTAATGTCTAGCAATTGTCACATATCAGTGGATTTGATCATCTGTTTACTAAAAAACAATAGCACCAAAAATTGACATACACCTTTCCACCCCACTGGAAGGAACGGCAACATTGGAAGGTGAGATGTCCCATCGTGGCTCCAATTTACGAGTTCCTGTTTCACTGGAGAAGCTATAGAGACTGACCATGTGTGTTCTGCATCTTGGCTCTGATTACAATCAGGAAACTCAATACACTCAACAATTCTGGCTTGCCTATGGCAGAAAGAATCTCAGGGTTGTATGAGATTGTAGTGGCTATTATGGTCAATGCTACAAAATAAAGGCAAACACACACAAAGGTAGTCAACTCAAGACAGGCTTTTTACAGACAAAAACAGATCTTTTATTCCCTACCTGTTAATGATCTCATTAGTGAAGAGCAGGTTAAAGCTATGAGCCATTAGTGACCCGTGCATTTATGCAGGGGATTCATCTGATGTACTCGCTGTACTATGGCGCCCAACATTGCTAGCCCACGATGTGTCAGGTAAGTCTGGGAACTGATGGAGGCGGTTCGCAATGTGCGCCCGCTACAAGATGTTATTTATTCTGACAATAAATGTGAACTATAAATTTTGAACATTTTAAATTTTAAGCTGAGATTGTGGTGAAAATGTTTGTGTTGAGAAAACTTATTTGCGTTTTAACAGGTTCTGAAACCACTGTTCAAGTGACAACTGTGGAAATGACCTCATCAGAAACTTCAACTTTGACAAGCCCGACAGATGTTTCCACGTCACCCACCAGAACTCAGACCACAGAAGGTAATGACAAAGTCAAATTTTGATGCCAATCAGGGCGAGGCTGTTGATTTTAAGGAGGTGAACGGAGAAACGGATCAGCTTTAATTGATCGTTTTGTCTGCAACCCATCGCTTGTGCCGTGAGGTTGGATGTTGGGTGGTGAATGTAAATTGGACATGATTCACAAATCTCACTCGAGGGTCCGTGTCTTTAACAGAAAGTACAACAACAGGAGAGCCGTTAACGACAGGATCACCTTCCACTGAAAATCCAACAGCAACGAGCTCAGTTTCAAGCTCGTTCACAGGATCCTCCCCTTCAACAGGTAAATGGAAGGGAGTAAGGCCTTTACCTCCAAATTTGTGCCTCATTGACCTCTGCAAGTAGCAGGACGACAGAAAAATACATAGAATTGACCATTTAAAAAACAATGTTTCCACTGAAAAGGGAGATATATAAAGGTTTTGTGCAGGAGAACAGGCGGAGCTCCAACGTGTAATCCAGATGAGGACCAGAATGTCCAGGGTGGGTACAGGGATGAACTCAGGATCCACTAAAGACCCTCAACATACATTTTGACACGTTTCAGAAATTTGACATTGACGTGCAGCCTCCCTGTAAACCTTGGACAATCCCTCGTCTGTGCCTCATGACTTAATGTCCAGCAATTGCCACATTTCAGTTGATTTGATCATCTGTTGACTAAAAAACAATAGCTCCAAAAATTGACATGCACCTTTCAACTCCACTGGAAGGTCAGGCAATGTTGGAAGGTCTGAGGTCCCATCTTGGCTCCAATCTACGAGTTCCTAAAGCACGGAAAAAGCTACAGATTCTGACCACGTGTTTTCTGCATCTGGGCTCTGATGATAATCGAGAAACTTAACACACTCAACATTAACAGTAGAAATTCTGCCTCACCTGCGGGAGTCAGAATCATATGGTTGCATGAGATTGTAGTGGCTATTATGGTCGATGCTACAAAATAAAGGCAAACACACACAACGGTAGTCAGCTCAAGACTGGGTTATTGCAGACATACGCAGACCTTTTATTCCTTGCCATTTAATGAGCTCATTAGTGACCAGCAGGTCAACGCCATAAGCCTTGCCCCATGCATTTAGGCAGGGGGTTCATCTGATCTACTCACTGTACTTTGTCGCCCTGCACTGGTAGCCCACGATGTTTCAGGAAAGTCTGTGAATTAATGGTGGCGGTTCGCAATGTGCGCCCGCTGCAAGATGTTATTTATTCTGACAATAAATGTGAACTATGAATTTTGAACATTTTAAATTTTAAGCTGAGATTGTGGTGAAAAAGTTTGTGTTGAGAAAACTTATTTGCGTATTAACAGGTTCTGAAACCACTGTTCAAGTGACAACAGTGGAAATGACCTCATCAGAAACTTCAACTTTGACAAGCACGACAAATGTTTCCACGTCACCCACCAGTACCCCGACCACAGAAGGTAACGAAAAAGTCAAATTTTGATGCCAATCAGGGCGAGGCTGTTGATTTTAAGGAGGTGAACGGAGAAACGGATCAGCTTTAATTGATCGTTTCGTCTGCAACCGAACGCTTGTGCCGTGAGGTTGGATGTTGGGTGGTGAATGTAAATTGGACATGATGCACAAATCTCACTCGAGGGTACGTGTCTTTAACAGAAAGTACAACAACAGGAGAGCCGTTAACGACAGGATCACCTTCCACTGAAAATCCAACTGCAACGAGCTCAGTTTCAAGCTCGTTCACAGTATCCTCCCCTTCAACAGGTAAATGGAAGAGAGTAAGGCCTTTACCTCCAAATTTGTGCCTCATTGACCTCTACAGGAAGCGGGAGGACAGAAAAATACATAGAATTGACCATTTAAAAAACAATGGTTCCACTGAAAAGGGAGATATTTTAAGGTTTTGTGCAGGAGAACAGGCGGAGCTCCAACGTGTCATCCAGATGAGGACCAGAATGTCCAGGGTGGGTACAGGGATGAACTCAGGATCCACTAAAGACCCTAAACATACATTGTGACACGTTTCAGAAATTTGACATTGACGTGCAGCCTCACTGTAAACCTTGGACAATCCCTCGTCTGTGCCACATGACTTAATGTCCAGCAATTGCCACATTTCAGTTGATTTGATCATCTGTTGACTAAAAAACAATAGCTCCAAAAATTGACATGCACCTTTCAACTCCACTGGAAGGTAAGGCAATGTTGGAAGGTCTGATGTCCCATCTTGGCTCCAATCTACGAGTTCCTAAATCACAGAAAAAGCTACAGATTCTGACCACGTGTTTTCTGCATCTGGGCTCTGATTACAATCGAGAAACTTAACACACTCAACATTAACAGTAGAAATTCTGCCTCGCCTGCGGGAGTAAGAAACTCAGGGTTGTATGAAATTGTAGTTGCTACTAGGGTAGATGCTACAAAATAAAGGCAAACACACACAAAGGTAGTCAACTCAAGACAGGCTTTTTACAGACATATACAGATCTTTTATTCCCTACCTGTTAATGATCTTATTAGTGAAGAGCAGGTTAAAGCTATGAGCCATTAGTGCCCCATACATTTATGCAGGGGATTTATCTGATGTACTCGCTGTACTATGGCGCCCAACATTGCTAGCCCACGATGTGTCAGGTAAGTCTGTGAACTGATGGAGGCGGTTCGCAATGTGCGCCCGCTGCAAGATGTTATTTATTCTGACAATAAATGTGAACTATGAATTTTGAACTTTTTAAATTTTAAGCTGAGATTGTGGTGAAAATGTTTGTGTTGAGAAAACTTATTTGCGTTTTAACAGGTTCTGTAACCACTGTTCAAGTGACAACTGTGGAAATGACCTCATCAGAAACTTCAACTTTGACAAGCCCGACAGATGTTTCCACGTCACCGACCAGAACTCAGACCACAGAAGGTAATGACAAAGTCAAATTTTGATGCCAATCAGGGCGAGGCTGTTGATTTTAAGGAGGTGAACGGAGAAACGGATCAGCTTTAATTGATCGTTTCGTCTGCAACCCATCGCTTGTGCCGTGAGTTTGGATGTTGGGTGGTGAATTTAAATTGGACATGATGCACAAATCTCACTCGAGGGTACGTGTCTTTAACAGAAAGTACAACAACAGGAGAGCCGTTAACGACAGGATCACCTTCCATTGAAAATCCAACAGCAACGAGCTCAGTTTCAAGCTCGTTCACAGGATCCTCCCCTTCAACAGGTAAATGGAAGGGAGTAAGGCCTTTACCTCCAAATTTGTGCCTCATTGACCTCTGCAGGAAGCGGGACGACAGAAAAATACATAGAATTGACCATTTAAAAAACAATGGTCCACTGAAAAGGGAGATATATAAAGGTTTTGTGCAGGAGAACAGGCGGAGCTCCAACGTGTAATTCAGATGAGGACCAGAATGTCCAGGGTGGGTACAGGGATGAACTCAGGATCCACTAAAAACCCTCAACATACATTTTGACACGTTTCAGAAATTTGACATTGACGTGCAGCCTCACTGTAAACCTTGGACAATCCCTCGTCTGTGCCTCATGACTTAATGTCCAGGAATTGCCACATTTCAGTTGATTTGATCATCTGTTGACTAAAAAACAATAGCTCCAAAAATTGACATGCACCTTTCAACTCCACTGGAAGGTAAGGCAATGTTGGAAGGTCTGAGGTCCCATCTTGGCTCCAATCTACGAGTTCCTAAATCACAGAAAAAGCTACAGATTCTGACCACGTGTTTTCTGCATCTGGGCTCTGATTACAATCGAGAAACTTAACACACTCAACATTAACAGTAGAAATTCTGCCTCACCTGCGGGAGTGAGAATCATATGGTTGCATGAGATTGTAGTGGGTACTATGGTAGATGCTACAAAATAAAGGCAAACACACACGAAGGTAGTCAACTCAAGACAGGCTTTTTACAGACATATACAGATCTTTTATTCCCTACCTGTTAATGATCTCATTAGTGAAGAGCAGGTTAAAGCTATGAGCCATTAGTGCCCCGTGCATTTATGCAGGGGATTCATCTGATGTACTCGCTGTACTTTGGCGCCCAACATTGCTAGCCCACGATGTGTCAGGTAAGTCTGTGAACTGATGGTGGCGGTTTGCAATGTGCGCCCGCTACAAGATGTTATTTATTCTGACAATAAATGTGAACTATGAATTTTGAACATTTTAAATTTTAAGCTGAGATTGTGGTGAAAAAGTTTGTGTTGAGAAAACTTATTTGCGTTTTAACAGGTTCTGAAACCACTGTTCAAGTGACAACAGTTGAAATGACCTCATCAGAAACTTCAACTTTGACAAGCACGACAGATGTTTCCACGTCACCCACCAGTACCCCGACCACAGAAGGTAACGAAAAAGTCAAATTTTGATGCCAATCAGGGCGAGGCTGTTGATTTTAAGGAGGTGAACGGAGAAACGGATCAGCTTTAATTGATCGTTTCGTCTGCAACCGATCGCTTGTGCCGTGAGGTTGGATGTTGGGTGGTGAATGTAAATTGGACATGATGCACAAATCTCACTCGAGGGTACGTGTCTTTAACAGAAAGTACAACAACAGGAGAGCCGTTAACGACAGGATCACCTTCCACTGAAAATCCAACTGCAACGAGCTCAGTTTCAAGCTCGTTCACAGTATCCTCCCCTTCAACAGGTAAATGGAAGAGAGTAAGGCCTTTACCTCCAAATTTGTGCCTCATTGACCTCTACAGGAAGCGGGAGGACAGAAAAATACATAGAATTGACCATTTAAAAAACAATGGTTCCACTGAAAAGGGAGATATTTTAAGGTTTTGTGCAGGAGAACAGGCGGAGCTCCAACGTGTCATCCAGATGAGGACCAGAATATCCAGGGTGGGTACAGGGATGAACTCAGGATCCACTAAAGACCCTAAACATACATTGTGACACGTTTCAGAAATTTGACATTGACGTGCAGCCTCACTGTAAACCTTGGACAATCCCTCGTCTGTGCCACATGACTTAATGTCCAGCAATTGCCACATTTCAGTTGATTTGATCATCTGTTGACTAAAAAACAATAGCTCCAAAAATTGACATGCACCTTTCAACTCCACTGGAAGGTAAGGCAATGTTGGAAGGTCTGATGTCCCATCTTGGCTCCAATCTACGAGTTCCTAAATCACAGAAAAAGCTACAGATTCTGACCACGTGTTTTCTGCATCTGGGCTCTGATTACAATCGAGAAACTTAACACACTCAACATTAACAGTAGAAATTCTGCCTCGCCTGCGGGAGTAAGAATCTCAGGGTTGAATGAAATTGTAGTGGCTACTAGGGTAGATGCTACAAAATAAAGGCAAACACACACAAAGGTAGTCAACTCAAGACAGGCTTTTTACAGACATATACAGATCTTTTATTCCCTACCTGTTAATGATCTTATTAGTGAAGAGCAGGTTAAAGCTATGAGCCATTAGTGCCCCATACATTTATGCAGGGGATTTATCTGATGTAGTCGCTGTACTATGGCGCCCAACATTGCTAGCCCACGATGTGTCAGGTAAGTTTGTGAACTGATGGAGGCGGTTCGCAATGTGCGCCCGCTGCAAAATGTTATTTATTCTGACAATAAATGTGAACTATGAATTTTGAACATTTTAAATTTTAAGCTGAGATTGTGGTGAAAATGTTTGTGTTGAGAAAACTTATTTGCGTTTTAACAGGTTCTGTAACCACTGTTCAAGTGACAACTGTGGAAATGACCTCATCAGAAACTTCAACTTTGACAAGCCCGACAGATGTTTCCACGTCACCCACCAGAACTCAGACCACAGAAGGTAATGACAAAGTCAAATTTTGATTCCAATCAGGGCGAGGCTGTTGATTTTAAGGAGGTGAACGGAGAAACGGATCAGCTTTAATTGATCGTTTCGTCTGCAACCGATCACTTGTGCCGTCAGGTTGGATGTTGGGTGGTGAATGTAAATTGGACATGATGCACAAATCTCACTCGAGGGTACGTGTCTTTAACAGAAAGTACAACAACAGGAGAGCCGTTAACGACAGGATCACCTTCCACTGAAAATCCAACAGCAACGAGCTCAGTTTCAAGCTCGTTCACAGGATCTTCCCCTTCAACAGGTAAATGGAAGGGAGTAAGGTCTTTACCTCCAAATTTGTGCCTCATTGACCTCTGCAGGAAGCGGGACGACAGAAAAATACATAGAATTGACCATTTAAAAAACAATGGTTCCACTGAAAAGGGAGATATATAAAGGTTTTGTGCAGGAGAACAGGCGGAGCTCCTACGTGTAATCCAGATGAGGACCAGAATGTCCAGGGTGGTCACAGGGATGAACTCAGGATCCACTAAAGACCCTCAACATACATTTTGACACGTTTCAGAAATTTGACATTGACGTGCAGCCTCACTGTAAACCTTGGACAATCCCTCGTCTGTGCCTCATGACTTAATGTCCAGGAATTGCCACATTTCAGTTGATTTGATCATCTGTTGACTAAAAAACAATAGCTCCAAAAATTGACATGCACCTTTCAACTCCACTGGAAGGTAAGGCAATGTTGGAAGGTCTGAGATCCCATCTTGGCTCCAATCTACGAGTTCCTAAATCACAGAAAAAGCTACAGATTCTGACCACGTGTTTTCTGCATCTGGGCTCTGATTACAATCGAGAAACTTAACACACTCAACATTAACAGTAGAAATTCTGCCTCACCTGCGGGAGTCAGAATCATATGGTTGCATGAGATTGTAGTGGGTACTATGGTAGATGCTACAAAATAAAGGCAAACACACACAAAGGTAGTCAACTCAAGACATGTTTTTTGCAGACATATGCAGACCTTTTATTCCCTACCTATTAATGATCTCATTAGTGAGGAGCAGGTTAAAGCTATGAGCCATTAGTGCCCCATACATTTATGCAGGGGATTTATATGATGTACTCGCTGTACTATGGCGCCCAACATTGCTAGCCCACGATGTGTCAGGTAAGTCTGTGAACTGATGGAGGCGGTTCGCAATGTGCGCCCGCTACAATATGTTATTTATTCTGACAATAAATGTGAACGATGAATTTTGAACATTTTAAATTTTAAGCTGAGATAGTGGTGAAAATGTTTGTGTTGAGAAAACTTATTTGCGTTTTAACAGGTTCTGAAACCACTGTTCACGTGACAACTGTGGAAATGACCTCATCAGAAACTTCAACTTTGACAAGCCCGACAGATGTTTCCACGTCACCCACCAGAACTCAGACCACAGAAGGTAATGACAAAGTCAAATTTTGATGCCAATCAGGGCGAGGCTGTTGATTTTAAGGAGGTGAACGGAGAAACGGATCAGCTTTAATTGATCGTTTCGTCTGCAACCGATCGCTTGTGCCGTGAGGTTGGATGTTGGGTGGTGAATGTAAATTGGACATGATGCACAAATCTCACTCGAGGGTACGTGTCTTTAACGGAAAGTACAACAACAGGAGAGCCATTAACGACAGGATCACCTTCCACTGAAAATCCAACAGCAACGAGCTCAGTTTCAAGCTCGTTCACAGGATCTTCCCCTTCAGTAGGTAAATGGAAGGGAGCAAGGCCCTTACCTCCAAATTTGTCCCTCATTGACCTCTGCAGGAAGCGGGAGGACAGCAAAAAACATAGAATTGACCATTTAAAAAACAATGGTTCCACTGAAAAGGGAGATATATAAAGGGTTCGTGCAGGAGAACAGGCGGAGCTCTAACGTGTAATCCAGATGAGGACCAGAATGTCCAGGGTGGTCACAGGGATGAACTCAGGGAACCACTAAAGACCCTCAACATACATTGTGACGAGTTTCAGAAAATTGACATTGATGTGCAGCCTCTCTGTAAACCTTGGACAATCCCTCTCTGTGCCAAATGTCTTAATGTCTAGCAATTGTCACATATCAGTTGATTTGATCATCTGTTTACTAAAAAACAATAGCACCAAAAATTGACATACACCTTTCCACCCCACTGGAAGGAACGGCAACATTGGAAGGTGAGATGTCCCATCGTGGCTCCAATTTACGAGTTCCTGTTTCACTGGAGAAGCTATAGAGACTGACCATGTGTTTTCTGCATCTTGGCTCTGATTACAATCAGGAAACTCAATGCACTCAACAATTCTGGCTTGCCTATGGCAGAAAGAATCTCAGGGTTGTATGAGATTGTAGTGGCTATTATGGTCGATGCTACAAAATAAAGGCAAACACACACAAAGGTAGTTAACTCAAGACAGGCTTTTTACAGACAAAAACAGATCTTTTTTTCCCTACCTATTAATGATCTCATTAGTGAAGAGCAGGTTAAAGCTATGAGCCATTAGTGACCCGTGCATTTATGCAGGGGATTCATCTGATGTACTCGCTGTACTATGGCGCCCAACATTGCTCGCCCACGATGTGTCAGGTAAGTCTGTGAACTGATGGAGGCAGTTCGCAATGTGCGCCCGTTACAAGATGTTATTTATTCTGACAATAAATGTGAACTATGAATTTTGAAGATTTTAAATTTTAAGCTGAGATAGTGGGCAAAATGTTTGTGTTGAGAAAACTTATTTGCGTTTTAACAGGTTCTGAAACCACTGTTCAAGTGACAACTGTGGAAATGACCTCATCAGAAACTTCAACTTTGACAAGCCCGACAGATGTTTCCACGTCACCGACCAGAACTCAGACCACAGAAGGTAATGACAAAGTCAAATTTTGATGCCAATCAGGGCGAGGCTGTTGATTTTAAGGAGGTGAACGGAGAAACGGATCAGCTTTAATTGATCGTTTCGTCTGCAACCGATCGCTTGTGCCGTGAGGTTGGATGTTGGGTGGTGAATGTAAATTGGACATGATGCACAAATCTCACTCGAGGGTCCGTGTCTTTAACGGAAAGTACAACAACAGGAGAGCCGTTAACGACAGGATCACCTTCCACTGAAAATCCAACAGCAACGAGCTCAGTTTCAAGCTCGTTCACAGGATCTTCCCCTTCAGTAGGTAAATGGAAGGGAGCAAGGCCCTTACCTCCAAATTTGTGCCTCATTGACCTCTGCAGGAAGCGGGAGGACAGAAAAAAACATAGAATTGACCATTTAAAAAACAATGGTTCCACTGAAAAGGGAGATATATAAAGGGTTTGTGCAGGAGAACAAGCGGAGCTCCAACGTGTAATCCAGATGAGGACCAGAATGTCCAGGGTGGGTACAGGGATGAACTCAGGATCCACTAAGGACACTCAACATACATTGTGACACGTTTCAGAAATTTGACATTGACGTGCAGCCTCACTGTAAACCTTGGACAATCCCTCGTCTGTGCCACATGACTTAATGTCCAGCAATTGCCACATTTCAGTTGATTTGATCATCTGTTGACTAAAAAACAATAGCACCAAAAATTGACATGCACCTTTCAACTCCACTGGAAGGTAAGGCAACGTTGGAAGGTCATATGTCCCATCATTGCTCCAATCTACGAGTTCCTAAATCGCAGAAGAAGTTACAGATTCTGACCACGTGTTTTCTGCATCTGGGCTCTGATTACAATCGAGAAACTTAACACACTCAACATTAACAGTAGAAATTCTGCCTCACCTGCGGGAGTCAGAATCATATGGTTGCATGAGATTGTAGTGGGTACTATGGTAGATGCTACAAAATAAAGGCAAACACACACAAAGGTAGTCAACTCAAGACAGGCTTTTTACAGACATATACAGATCTTTTATTCCCTACCTGTTAATGATCTCATTAGTGAAGAGCAGGTTAAAGCTATGAGCCATTAGTGCCCCGTGCATTTATGCAGGGGATTCATCTGATGTACTCGCTGTACTTTGGCGCCCAATATTGCTAGCCCACGATGTGTCAGGTAAGTCTGTGAACTGATGGTGGCGGTTTGCAATGTGCGCCCGCTGCAAGATGTTATTTATTCTGACAATAAATGTGAACTATGAATTTTGAACATTTTAAATTTTAAGCTGAGATTGTGGTGAAAAAGTTTGTGTTGAGAAAACTTATTTGCGTTTTAACAGGTTCTGAAACCACTGTTCAAGTGACAACAGTTGAAATGACCTCATCAGAAACTTCAACTATGACAAGCACGACAGATATTTCCACGTCACCCACCAGTACCCCGACCACAGAAGGTAACGAAAAAGTCAAATTTTGATGCCAATCAGGGCGAGGCTGTTGATTTTAAGGAGGTGAACGGTGAAACGGATCAGCTTTAATTGATCGTTTCGTCTGCAACAGATCGCTTGTGCCGTGAGGTTGGATGTTGGGTGGTGAATGTAAATTGGACATGATGCACAAATCTCACTCGAGGGTACGTGTCTTTAACAGAAAGTACAACAACAGGAGAGCCGTTAACGACAGGATCACCTTCCACTGAAAATCCAACAGCAACGAGCTCAGTTTCAAGCTCGTTCACAGGATCCTCCCCTTCAACAGGTAAATGGAAGGGAGTAAGGCCTTTACCTCCAAATCTGTGCCTCATTGACCTCTTCAGGAAGCGGGAGGACAGAAAAAAACATAGATTTGACCATTTAAAAAACAATGGTTCCACTGAAAAGGGAGATATATAAAGGTTTTGTGCAGGAGAACAGGGGGAGCTCCAACGTGTAATCCAGATGAGGACAAGAATGTCCAGGGTGGTCACAGGGATTAACACAGGGAACCACTAAAGACCCTCAACATACATTGTGACACGTTTCAGAAATTTGATATTGACGTGCAGCCTCTCTGTAAACCTTGGACAATCCCTCGTCTGTGCCTCATGACTTAATGTCCAGGAATTGCCACATTTCAGTTGATTTGATCATCTGTTGACTAAAAAACAATAGCTCCAAAAATTGACATGCACCTTTCAACTCCACTGGAAGGTAAGGCAATGTTGGAAGGTCTGATGTCCCATCTTGGCTCCAATCTACGAGTTCCTAAATCACAGAAAAAGCTACAGATTCTGACCACGTGTTTTCTGCATCTGGGCTCTGATTACAATCGAGAAACTTAACACAGTCAACATTAACAGTAGAAATTCTGCCTCGCCTGCGGGAGTAAGAATCTCAGGGTTGTATGAAATTGTAGTGGCTACTAGGGTAGATGCTAGAAAATAAAGGCAAACACACACGAAGGTAGTCAACTCAAGACAGGCTTTTTACAGACATATACAGATCTTTTATTCCCTACCTTTTAATGATCTCATTAGTGAAGAGTAGGTTAAAGCTATGAGCCATTAGTGCCCCGTGCATTTATGCAGGGGATTCATCTGATGTACTCGCTGTACTTTGGCGCCCAACATTGCTAGCCCACGATGTGTCAGGTAAGTCTGTGAACTGATGGTGGCGGTTTGCAATGTGCGCCCGCTACAAGATGTTATTTATTCTGACAATAAATGTGAACTATGAATTTTGAACATTTTAAATTTTAAGCTCAGATTGTGGTGAAAAAGTTTGTGTTGAGAAAACTTATTTGCGTTTTAACAGGTTCTGAAACCACTGTTCAAGTGACAACAGTTGAAATGACCTCATCAGAAACTTCAATTTTGACAAGCACGACAGATGTTTCCACGTCACCCACCAGTACCCCGACCACAGAAGGTAACGAAAAAGTCAAATTTTGATGCCAATCAGGGCGAGGCTGTTGATTTTAAGGAGGTGAACGGAGAAACGGATCAGCTTTAATTGATCGTTTTGACTGCAACCCATCGCTTGTGCCGTGAGGTTGGATGTTGGGTGGTGAACGTAAATTGGACATGATGCACAAATCTCACTCGAGGGTACGTGTCTTTAACAGAAAGTACAACAACAGGAGAGCCGTTAACGACAGGATCACCTTCCACTGAAAATCCAACTGCAACGAGCTCAGTTTCAAGCTCGTTCACAGGATCCTCCCCTTCAACAGGTAAATGGAAGGGAGTAAGGCCTTTACCTCCAAATTTGTGCCTCATTGACCTCTGCAGGAAGCGGGAGGACAGAAAAATACATAGAATTGACCATTTAAAAAACAATGGTTCCACTGAAAAGGGAGATATGTTAAGGTTTTGTGCAGGAGAACAGGCGGAGCTCCAACGTGTCATCCAGATGAGGACCAGAATGTCCAGGGTGGGTACAGGGATGAACTCAGGATCCACTAAAGACCCTCAACATACATTGTGACACGTTTCAGAAATTTGACATTGACGTGCAGCCTCTCTGTAAACGTTGGACAATCCCTCGTCTGTGCCACATGACTTAATCTCCAGCAATTGCCACATTTCAGTTGATTTGATCATCTGTTGACTAAAAAAGAATAGCTCCAAAAATTGACATGCACCTTTCAACTCCACTGGAAGGTAAGGCAATGTTGGAAGGTCTGATGTCCCATCTTGGCTCCAATCTACGAGTTCCTAAATCACAGAAAAAGCTACAGATTCTGACCACGTGTTTTCTGCATCTGGACTCTGATTACAATCGAGAAACTTAACACACTCAACATTAACAGTAGAAATTCTGCCTCGCCTGTGGGAGTAAGAATCTCAGGGTTGTATGAAATTGTAGTGGCTACTAGGGTAGATGCTACAAAATAAAGGCAAACACACACGAAGGTAGTCAACTCAAGACAGGCTTTTTACAGACATATACAGATCTTTTATTCCCTACCTGTTAATGATCTCATTAGTGAAGAGCAGGTTAAAGCTATGAGCCATTAGTGCCCCGTGCATTTATGCAGGGGATTCATCTGATGTACTCGCTGTACTTTGGCGCCCAATATTGCTAGCCCACGATGTGTCAGGTAAGTCTGTGAACTGATGGTGGCGGTTTGCAATGTGCGCCCGCTGCAAGATGTTATTTATTCTGACAATAAATGTGAACTATGAATTTTGAACATTTTAAATTTTAAGCTGAGATTGTGGTGAAAAAGTTTGTGTTGAGAAAACTTATTTGCGTTTTAACAGGTTCTGAAACCACTGTTCAAGTGACAACAGTTGAAAGGACCTCATCAGAAACTTCAACTTTGACAAGCACGACAGATATTTCCACGTCACCCACCAGTACCCCGACCACAGAAGGTAACGAAAAAGTCAAATTTTGATGCCAATCAGGGCGAGGCTGTTGATTTTAAGGAGGTGAACGGTGAAACGGATCAGCTTTAATTGATCGTTTCGTCTGCAACGGATCGCTTGTGCCGTGAGGTTGGATGTTGGGTGGTGAATGTAAATTGGACATGATGCACAAATCTCACTCGAGGGTACGTGTCTTTAACAGAAAGTACAACAACAGGAGAGCCGTTAACGACAGGATCACCTTCCACTGAAAATCCAACAGCAACGAGCTCAGTTTCAAGCTCGTTCACAGGATCCTCCCCTTCAACAGGTAAATGGAAGGGAGTAAGGCCTTTACCTCCAAATCTGTGCCTCATTGACCTCTTCAGGAAGCGGGAGGACAGAAAAAAACATAGATTTGACCATTTAAAAAACAATGGTTCCACTGAAAAGGGAGATATATAAAGGTTTTGTGCAGGAGAACAGGGGGAGCTCCAACGTGTAATCCAGATGAGGACAAGAATGTCCAGGGTGGTCACAGGGATTAACACAGGGAACCACTAAAGACCCTCAACATACATTGTGACACGTTTCAGAAATTTGATATTGACGTGCAGCCTCTCTGTAAACCTTGGACAATCCCTCGTCTGTGCCTCATGACTTAATGTCCAGGAATTGCCACATTTCAGTTGATTTGATCATCTGTTGACTAAAAAACAATAGCTCCAAAAATTGACATGCACCTTTCAACTCCACTGGAAGGTAAGGCAATGTTGGAAGGTCTGATGTCCCATCTTGGCTCCAATCTACGAGTTCCTAAATCACAGAAAAAGCTACAGATTCTGACCACGTGTTTTCTGCATCTGGGCTCTGATTACAATCGAGAAACTTAACACAGTCAACATTAACAGTAGAAATTCTGCCTCGCCTGCGGGAGTAAGAATCTCAGGGTTGTATGAAATTGTAGTGGCTACTAGGGTAGATGCTACAAAATAAAGGCAAACACACACGAAGGTAGTCAACTCAAGACAGGCTTTTTACAGACATATACAGATCTTTTATTCCCTACCTTTTAATGATCTCATTAGTGAAGAGCAGGTTAAAGCTATGAGCCATTAGTGCCCCGTGCATTTATGCAGGGGATTCATCTGATGTACTCGCTGTACTTTGGCGCCCAACATTGCTAGCCCACGATGTGTCAGGTAAGTCTGTGAACTGATGGTGGCGGTTTGCAATGTGCGCCCGCTACAAGATGTTATTTATTCTGACAATAAATGTGAACTATGAATTTTGAACATTTTAAATTTTAAGCTCAGATTGTGGTGAAAAAGTTTGTGTTGAGAAATCTTATTTGCGTTTTAACAGGTTCTGAAACCACTGTTCAAGTGACAACAGTTGAAATGACCTCATCAGAAACTTCAATTTTGACAAGCACGACAGATGTTTCCACGTCACCCACCAGTACCCCGACCACAGAAGGTAACGAAAAAGTCAAATTTTGATGCCAATCAGGGCGAGGCTGTTGATTTTTAGGAGGTGAACGGAGAAACGGATCAGCTTTAATTGATCGTTTCGACTGCAACCGATCGCTTGTGCCGTGAGGCTGGATGTTGGGTGGTGAATGTAAATTGGACATGATGCACAAATCTCACTCGAGGGTACGTGTCTTTAACAGAAAGTACAACAACAGGAGAGCCGTTAACGACAGGATCACCTTCCACTGAAAATCCAACTGCAACGAGCTCAGTTTCAAGCTCGTTCACAGTATCCTCCCCTTCAACAGGTAAATGGTAGGGAGTAAGGCCTTTACCTCCAAATTTGTGCCTCATTGACCTCTGCAGGAAGCGGGACGACAGAAAAATACATAGAATTGACCATTTAAAAAACAATGGTTCCACTGAAAAGGGAGATATTTTAAGGTTTTGTGCAGGATAACAGGCGGAGCTCCAACGTGTCATCCAGATGAGGACCAGAATGTCCAGGGTGGGTACAGGGATGAACTCAGGATCCACTAAAGACCCTCAACGTACATTGTGACACGTTTCAGAAATTTGACATTGACGTGCAGCCTCACTGTAAACCTTGGACAATCCCTCGTCTGTGCCACATGACTTAATCTCCAGCAATTGCCACATTTCAGTTGATTTGATCATCTGTTGACTAAAAAAGAATAGCTCCAAAAATTGACATGCACCTTTCAACTCCACTGGAAGGTAAGGCAATGTTGGAAGGTCTGATGTCCCATCTTGGCTCCAATCTTCGAGTTCCTAAATCACAGAAAAAGCTACAGATTCTGACCACGTGTTTTCTGCATCTGGGCTCTGATTACAATCGAGAAACTTAACACATTCAACATTAACAGTAGAAATTCTGCCTCGCCTGCGGGAGTAAGAATCTCAGGGTTGTATGAATTTGTAGTGGCTACTAGGGTAGATGCTACAAAATAAAGGCAAACACACACAAAGGTAGTCAACTCAAGACAGGCTTTTTACAGACATATACAGATCTTTTATTCCCTACCTGTTAATGATCTTATTAGTGAAGAGCAGGTTAAAGCTATGAGCCATTAGTGCCCCATACATTTATGCAGGGGATTTATCTGATGTACCCGCTGTACTATGGCGCCCAACATTGCTAGCCCACGATGTGTCAGGTAAGTTTGTGAACTGATGGAGGCGGTTCGCAATGTGCGCCCGCTTCAAAATGTTATTTATTCTGACAATAAATGTGAACTATGATTTTGAACATTTTAAATTTTAAGCTGAGATTGTGGTGAAAATGTTTGTGTTGAGAAAACTTATTTGCGTTTTAACAGGTTCTGAAACCACTGTTCAAGTGACAACAGTTGAAATGACCTCATCAGAAACTTCAACTTTGACAAGCCCGACAGATGTTTCCACGTCACCCACCAGAACTCAGACCACAGAAGGTAATGACAAAGTCAAATTTTGATGCCAATCAGGGCGAGGCTGTTGATTTTAAGGAGGTGAACGGAGAAACGGATCAGCTTTAATTGATCGTTTCGTCTGCAACCGATCGCTTGTGTCGTGAGGTTGGATGTTGGGTGGTGAATGTAAATTGGACATGATGCACAAATCTCACTCGAGGGTACGTGTCTTTAACAGAAAGAACAACAACAGGAGAGCCGTTAACGACAGGATCACTGTCCACTGAAAATCCAACAGCAACGAGCTCAGTTTCAAGCTCGTTCACAGTATCCTCCCCTTCAACAGGTAAATGGAAGGGAGTAAAGCCCTTACCTCCAAATTTGTGCCTCACTGACCTCTGCAGGAGGCGGGACGACAGAAAAATACATAGAATTGACCATTTAAAAAACAATGGTTCCACTGAAAAGGGAGATATTTTAAGGTTTTGTGCAGGAGAACAGGCGGAGCTCCGACGTGTCATCCAGATGAGGACCAGAATGTCCAGGGTGGGTACAGGGATGAACTCAGGATCCACTAAAGACCCTCAACATACATTGTGACACGTTTCAGAAATTTGACATTGACGTGCAGCCTCTCAGTAAACCTTGGACAATCCCTCGTCTGTGCCACATGACTTAATGTCCAGCAATTGCCACATTTTAGTTGATTTGATCATCTGTTGACTAAAAAACAATAGCTCCAAAAATTGACATGCACCTTTCAACTCCACTGGAAGGTAAGGCAATGTTGGAAGGTCTGAGGTCCCATCTTGGCTCCAATCTACGAGTTCCTAAATCACAGAAAAAGCTACAGATTCTGACCACGTGTTTTCTGCATCTGGGCTCTGATTACAATCGAGAAACTTAACACACTCAACATTAACAGTAGAAATTCTGCTTCACCTGCGGGAGTTAGAATCATATGGTTGCATGACATTGTAGTGGGTACTATGGTAGATGCTACAAAATAAAGGCAAACACACAGAAATGTAGTCAACTCAAGACATGTTTTTTGCAGACATATACAGACCTTTTATTCCCTACCTATTAATGATCTCATTAGTGAAGAGCAGGTTAAAGCTATGAGCCATTAGTGCCCCATACATTTATGCAGGGGATGTATATGATGTACTCGCTGTACTATGGCGCCCAACATTGCTAGCCCACGATGTGTCAGGTAAGTCTGTGAACTGATGGAGGGGGTTCGCAATGTGCGCCCGCAACAAGATGTTATTTATTCTGACAATAAATGTGAACGATGAATTTTGAACATTTTAAATTTTAAGCTGAGATAGTGGTTAAAATGTTTGTGTTGAGAAAACTTATTTGCGTTTTAACAGGTTCTGAAACCACTGTTCAAGTGACAACAGTTGAAATGACCTCATCAGAAACTTCAACTTTGACAAGCCCGACAGATGTTTCCACGTCACCCACAAGAAGTCAGACCACAGAAGGTAATGACAAAGTCAAATTTTGATGCCAATCAGGGCGAGGCTGTTGATTTTAAGGAGGTGAACGGAGAAACGGATCAGCTTTAATTGATCGTTTCGTCTGCAACCGATCGCTTGTGCCGTGAGGTTGGATGTTGGGTGGTGAATGTAAATTGGACATGATGCACAAATCTCACTCGAGGGTCCGTGTCTTTAACGGAAAGTACAACAACAGGAGAGCCATTAACGACAGGATCACCTTCCACTGAAAATCCAACAGCAACGAGCTCAGTTTCAAGCTCGTTCACAGGATCTTCCCCTTCAGTAGGTAAATGGAAGGGAGCAAGGCCCTTACCTCCAAATTTGTCCCTCATTGACCTCTGCAGGAAGTGGGAGGACAGCAAAAAACATAGAATTGACTATTTAAAAAACAATGGTTCCATTGAAAAGGGAGATATATAAAGGGTTCGTGCAGGAGAACAGGCGGAGCTCTAACGTGTAATCCAGATGAGGACCAGAATGTCCAGGGTGGTCACAGGGATGAACTCAGGGAACCACTAAAGACCCTCAACATACATTTTGACGAGTTGCAGAAAATTGACATTGATGTGCAGCCTCTCTGTAAACCTTGGACAATCCCTCTCTGTGCCAAATGTCTTAATGTCTAGCAATTGTCACATATCAGTGGATTTGATCATCTGTTTACTAAAAAACAATAGCACCAAAAATTGACATACACCTTTCCACCCCACTGGAAGGAACGGCAACATTGGAAGGTGAGATGTCCCATCGTGGCTCCAATTTACGAGTTCCTGTTTCACTGGAGAAGCTATAGAGACTGACCATGTGTGTTCTGCATCTTGGCTCTGATTACAATCAGGAAACTCAATGCACTCAACAATTCTGGCTTGCCTATGGCAGAAAGAATCTCAGGGTTGTATGAGATTGTAGTGGCTATTATGGTCAATGCTACAAAATAAAGGCAAACACACACAAAGGTAGTCAACTCAAGACAGGCTTTTTACAGACAAAAACAGATCTTTTATTCCCTACCTGTTAATGATCTCATTAGTGAAGAGCAGGTTAAAGCTATGAGCCATTAGTGACCCGTGCATTTATGCAGGGGATTCATCTGATGTACTCGCTGTACTATGGCGCCCAACATTGCTAGCCCACGATGTGTCAGGTAAGTCTGGGAACTGATGGAGGCGGTTCGCAATGTGCGCCCGCTACAAGATGTTATTTATTCTGACAATAAATGTGAACTATAAATTTTGAACATTTTAAATTTTAAGCTGAGATTGTGGTGAAAATGTTTGTGTTGAGAAAACTTATTTGCGTTTTAACAGGTTCTGAAACCACTGTTCAAGTGACAACTGTGGAAATGACCTCATCAGAAACTTCAACTTTGACAAGCCCGACAGATGTTTCCACGTCACCCACCAGAACTCAGACCACAGAAGGTAATGACAAAGTCAAATTTTGATGCCAATCAGGGCGAGGCTGTTGATTTTAAGGAGGTGAACGGAGAAACGGATCAGCTTTAATTGATCGTTTTGTCTGCAACCCATCGCTTGTGCCGTGAGGTTGGATGTTGGGTGGTGAATGTAAATTGGACATGATTCACAAATCTCACTCGAGGGTACGTGTCTTTAACAGAAAGTACAACAACAGGAGAGCCGTTAACGACAGGATCACCTTCCACTGAAAATCCAACAGCAACGAGCTCAGTTTCAAGCTCGTTCACAGGATCCTCCCCTTCAACAGGTAAATGGAAGGGAGTAAGGCCTTTACCTCCAAATTTGTGCCTCATTGACCTCTGCAAGTAGCGGGACGACAGAAAAATACATAGAATTGACCATTTAAAAAACAATGTTTCCACTGAAAAGGGAGATATATAAAGGTTTTGTGCAGGAGAACAGGCGGAGCTCCAACGTGTAATCCAGATGAGGACCAGAATGTCCAGGGTGGGTACAGGGATGAACTCAGGATCCACTAAAGACCCTCAACATACATTTTGACACGTTTCAGAAATTTGACATTGATGTGCAGCCTCCCTGTAAACCTTGGACAATCCCTCGTCTGTGCCTCATGACTTAATGTCCAGCAATTGCCACATTTCAGTTGATTTGATCATCTGTTGACTAAAAAACAATAGCTCCAAAAATTGACATGCACCTTTCAACTCCACTGGAAGGTCAGGCAATGTTGGAAGGTCTGAGGTCCCATCTTGGCTCCAATCTACGAGTTCCTAAAGCACGGAAAAAGCTACAGATTCTGACCACGTGTTTTCTGCATCTGGGCTCTGATTACAATCGAGAAACTTAACACACTCAACATTAACAGTAGAAATTCTGCCTCACCTGCGGGAGTCAGAATCATATGGTTGCATGAGATTGTAGTGGCTATTATGGTCGATGCTACAAAATAAAGGCAAACACACACAACCGTAGTCAGCTCAAGACTGGGTTATTGCAGACATACGCAGACCTTTTATTCCTTGCCATTTAATGAGCTCATTAGTGACCAGCAGGTCAACGCCATAAGCCTTGCCCCATGCATTTAGGCAGGGGGTTCATCTGATCTACTCACTGTACTTTGTCGCCCTGCACTGGTAGCCCACGATGTTTCAGGAAAGTCTGTGAATTAATGGTGGCGGTTCGCAATGTGCGCCCGCTGCAAGATGTTATTTATTCTGACAATAAATGTGAACTATGAATTTTGAACATTTTAAATTTTAAGCTGAGATTGTGGTGAAAAAGTTTGTGTTGAGAAAACTTATTTGCGTATTAACAGGTTCTGAAACCACTGTTCAAGTGACAACAGTGGAAATGACCTCATCAGAAACTTCAACTTTGACAAGCACGACAAATGTTTCCACGTCACCCACCAGTACCCCGACCACAGAAGGTAACGAAAAAGTCAAATTTTGATGCCAATCAGGGCGAGGCTGTTGATTTTAAGGAGGTGAACGGAGAAACGGATCAGCTTTAATTGATCGTTTCGTCTGCAACCGAACGCTTGTGCCGTGAGGTTGGATGTTGGGTGGTGAATGTAAATTGGACATGATGCACAAATCTCACTCGAGGGTACGTGTCTTTAACAGAAAGTACAACAACAGGAGAGCCGTTAACGACAGGATCACCTTCCACTGAAAATCCAACTGCAACGAGCTCAGTTTCAAGCTCGTTCACAGTATCCTCCCCTTCAACAGGTAAATGGAAGGGAGTAAGGCCTTTACCTCCAAATTTGTGCCTCATTGACCTCTGCAGGAAGTGGGAGGACAGAAAAATACATAGAATTAACCATTTAAAAAACAATGGTTCCACTGAAAAGGGAGATATTTTAAGGTTTTGTGCAGGAGAACTGGCGGAGCTCCAACGTGTCATCCAGATGAGGACCAGAATGTCCAGGGTGGGTACAGGGATGAACTCAGGATCCACTAAAGACCCTAAACATACATTGTGACACGTTTCAGAAATTTGACATTGACGTGCAGCCTCACTGTAAACCTTGGACAATCCCTCGTCTGTGCCACATGACTTAATGTCCAGCAATTGCCACATTTCAGTTGATTTGATCATCTGTTGACTAAAAAACAATAGCTCCAAAAATTGACATGCACCTTTCAACTCCACTGGAAGGTAAGGCAATGTTGGAAGGTCTGATGTCCCATCTTGGCTCCAATCTACGAGTTCCTAAATCACAGAAAAAGCTACAGATTCTGACCACGTGTTTTCTGCATCTGGGCTCTGATTACAATCGAGAAACTTAACACACTCAACATTAACAGTAGAAATTCTGCCTCGCCTGCGGGAGTAAGAAACTCAGGATTGTATGAAATTGTAGTTGCTACTAGGGTAGATGCTACAAAATAAAGGCAAACACACACAAAGGTAGTCAACTCAAGACAGGCTTTTTACAGACATATACAGATCTTTTATTCCCTACCTGTTAATGATCTTATTAGTGAAGAGCAGGTTAAAGCTATGAGCCATTAGTGCCCCATACATTTATGCAGGGGATTTATCTGATGTACTCGCTGTACTATGGCGCCCAACATTGCTAGCCCACGATGTGTCAGGTAAGTCTGTGAACTGATGGAGGCGGTTCGCAATGTGCGCCCGCTGCAAGATGTTATTTATTCTGACAATAAATGTGAACTATGAATTTTGAACTTTTTAAATTTTAAGCTGAGATTGTGGTGAAAATGTTTGTGTTGAGAAAACTTATTTGCGTTTTAACAGGTTCTGTAACCACTGTTCAAGTGACAACTGTGGAAATGACCTCATCAGAAACTTCAACTTTGACAAGCCCGACAGATGTTTCCACGTCACCGACCAGAACTCAGACCACAGAAGGTAATGACAAAGTCAAATTTTGATGCCAATCAGGGCGAGGCTGTTGATTTTAAGGAGGTGAACGGAGAAACGGATCAGCTTTAATTGATCGTTTCGTCTGCAACCCATCGCTTGTGCCGTGAGTTTGGATGTTGGGTGGTGAATGTAAATTGGACATGATGCACAAATCTCACTCGAGGGTACGTGTCTTTAACAGAAAGTACAACAACAGGAGAGCCGTTAACGACAGGATCACCTTCCATTGAAAATCCAACAGCAACGAGCTCAGTTTCAAGCTCGTTCACAGGATCCTCCCCTTCAACAGGTAAATGGAAGGGAGTAAGGCCTTTACCTCCAAATTTGTGCCTCATTGACCTCTGCAGGAAGCGGGACGACAGAAAAATACATAGAATTGACCATTTAAAAAACAATGGTTCCACTGAAAAGGGAGATATATAAAGGTTTTGTGCAGGAGAACAGGCGGAGCTCCAACGTGTAATTCAGATGAGGACCAGAATGTCCAGGGTGGGTACAGGGATGAACTCAGGATCCACTAAAGACCCTCAACATACATTTTGACACGTTTCAGAAATTTGACATTGACGTGCAGCCTCACTGTAAACCTTGGACAATCCCTCGTCTGTGCCTCATGACTTAATGTCCAGGAATTGCCACATTTCAGTTGATTTGATCATCTGTTGACTAAAAAACAATAGCTCCAAAAATTGACATGCACCTTTCAACTCCACTGGAAGGTAAGGCAATGTTGGAAGGTCTGATGTCCCATCTTGGCTCCAATCTACGAGTTCCTAAATCACAGAAAAAGCTACAGATTCTGACCACGTGTTTTCTGCATCTGGGCTCTGATTACAATCGAGAAACTTAACACACTCAACATTAACAGTAGAAATTCTGCCTCACCTGCGGGAGTGAGAATCATATGGTTGCATGAGATTGTAGTGGGTACTATGGTAGATGCTACAAAATAAAGGCAAACACACACGAAGGTAGTCAACTCAAGACAGGCTTTTTACAGACATATACAGATCTTTTATTCCCTACCTGTTAATGATCTCATTAGTGAAGAGCAGGTTAAAGCTATGAGCCATTAGTGCCCCGTGCATTTATGCAGGGGATTCATCTGATGTACTCGCTGTACTATGGCGCCCAACATTGCTAGCCCACGATGTGTCAGGTAAGTCTGTGAACTGATGGTGGCGGTTTGCAATGTGCGCCCGCTACAAGATGTTATTTATTCTGACAATAAATGTGAACTATGAATTTTGAACATTTTAAATTTTAAGCTGAGATTGTGGTGAAAATGTTTGTGTTGAGAAAACTTATTTGCGTTTTAACAGGTTCTGAAACCACTGTTCAAGTGACAACAGTTGAAATGACCTCATCAGAAACTTCAACTTTGACAAGCCCGACAGATGTTTCCACGTCACCCACCAGAACTCAGACCACAGAAGGTAATGACAAAGTCAAATTTTGATGCCAATCAGGGCGAGGCTGTTGATTTTAAGGAGGTGAACGGAGAAACGGATCAGCTTTAATTGATCGTTTCGTCTGCAACCGATCGCTTGTGTCGTGAGGTTGGATGTTGGGTGGTGAATGTAAATTGGACATGATGCACAAATCTCACTCGAGGGTACGTGTCTTTAACAGAAAGAACATCAACAGGAGAGCCGTTAACGACAGGATCACTGTCCACTGAAAATCCAACAGCAACGAGCTCAGTTTCAAGCTCGTTCACAGTATCCTCCCCTTCAACAGGTAAATGGAAGGGAGTAAAGCCCTTACCTCCAAATTTGTGCCTCATTGACCTCTGCAGGAGGCGGGACGACAGAAAAATACATAGAATTGACCATTTAAAAAACAATGGTTCCACTGAAAAGGGAGATATGTTAAGGTTTTGTGCAGGAGAACAGGCGGAGCTCTAACGTGTAATCCAGATGAGGACCAGAATGTCCAGGGTGGTCACAGGGATGAACTCAGGGAACCACTAAAGACCCTCAACATACATTTTGACGAGTTGCAGAAAATTGACATTGATGTGCAGCCTCTCTGTAAACCTTGGACAATCCCTCTCTGTGCCAAATGTCTTAATGTCTAGCAATTGTCACATATCAGTGGATTTGATCATCTGTTTACTAAAAAACAATAGCACCAAAAATTGACATACACCTTTCCACCCCACTGGAAGGAACGGCAACATTGGAAGGTGAGATGTCCCATCGTGGCTCCAATTTACGAGTTCCTGTTTCACTGGAGAAGCTATAGAGACTGACCATGTGTGTTCTGCATCTTGGCTCTGATTACAATCAGGAAACTCAATGCACTCAACAATTCTGGCTTGCCTATGGCAGAAAGAATCTCAGGGTTGTATGAGATTGTAGTGGCTATTATGGTCAATGCTACAAAATAAAGGCAAACACACACAAAGGTAGTCAACTCAAGACAGGCTTTTTACAGACAAAAACAGATCTTTTATTCCCTACCTGTTAATGATCTCATTAGTGAAGAGCAGGTTAAAGCTATGAGCCATTAGTGACCCGTGCATTTATGCAGGGGATTCATCTGATGTACTCGCTGTACTATGGCGCCCAACATTGCTAGCCCACGATGTGTCAGGTAAGTCTGGGAACTGATGGAGGCGGTTCGCAATGTGCGCCCGCTACAAGATGTTATTTATTCTGACAATAAATGTGAACTATAAATTTTGAACATTTTAAATTTTAAGCTGAGATTGTGGTGAAAATGTTTGTGTTGAGAAAACTTATTTGCGTTTTAACAGGTTCTGAAACCACTGTTCAAGTGACAACTGTGGAAATGACCTCATCAGAAACTTCAACTTTGACAAGCCCGACAGATGTTTCCACGTCACCCACCAGAACTCAGACCACAGAAGGTAATGACAAAGTCAAATTTTGATGCCAATCAGGGCGAGGCTGTTGATTTTAAGGAGGTGAACGGAGAAACGGATCAGCTTTAATTGATCGTTTTGTCTGCAACCCATCGCTTGTGCCGTGAGGTTGGATGTTGGGTGGTGAATGTAAATTGGACATGATTCACAAATCTCACTCGAGGGTACGTGTCTTTAACAGAAAGTACAACAACAGGAGAGCCGTTAACGACAGGATCACCTTCCACTGAAAATCCAACAGCAACGAGCTCAGTTTCAAGCTCGTTCACAGGATCCTCCCCTTCAACAGGTAAATGGAAGGGAGTAAGGCCTTTACCTCCAAATTTGTGCCTCATTGACCTCTGCAAGTAGCGGGACGACAGAAAAATACATAGAATTGACCATTTAAAAAACAATGTTTCCACTGAAAAGGGAGATATATAAAGGTTTTGTGCAGGAGAACAGGCGGAGCTCCAACGTGTAATCCAGATGAGGACCAGAATGTCCAGGGTGGGTACAGGGATGAACTCAGGATCCACTAAAGACCCTCAACATACATTTTGACACGTTTCAGAAATTTGACATTGATGTGCAGCCTCCCTGTAAACCTTGGACAATCCCTCGTCTGTGCCTCATGACTTAATGTCCAGCAATTGCCACATTTCAGTTGATTTGATCATCTGTTGACTAAAAAACAATAGCTCCAAAAATTGACATGCACCTTTCAACTCCACTGGAAGGTCAGGCAATGTTGGAAGGTCTGAGGTCCCATCTTGGCTCCAATCTACGAGTTCCTAAAGCACGGAAAAAGCTACAGATTCTGACCACGTGTTTTCTGCATCTGGGCTCTGATTACAATCGAGAAACTTAACACACTCAACATTAACAGTAGAAATTCTGCCTCACCTGCGGGAGTCAGAATCATATGGTTGCATGAGATTGTAGTGGCTATTATGGTCGATGCTACAAAATAAAGGCAAACACACACAACCGTAGTCAGCTCAAGACTGGGTTATTGCAGACATACGCAGACCTTTTATTCCTTGCCATTTAATGAGCTCATTAGTGACCAGCAGGTCAACGCCATAAGCCTTGCCCCATGCATTTAGGCAGGGGGTTCATCTGATCTACTCACTGTACTTTGTCGCCCTGCACTGGTAGCCCACGATGTTTCAGGAAAGTCTGTGAATTAATGGTGGCGGTTCGCAATGTGCGCCCGCTGCAAGATGTTATTTATTCTGACAATAAATGTGAACTATGAATTTTGAACATTTTAAATTTTAAGCTGAGATTGTGGTGAAAAAGTTTGTGTTGAGAAAACTTATTTGCGTATTAACAGGTTCTGAAACCACTGTTCAAGTGACAACAGTGGAAATGACCTCATCAGAAACTTCAACTTTGACAAGCACGACAAATGTTTCCACGTCACCCACCAGTACCCCGACCACAGAAGGTAACGAAAAAGTCAAATTTTGATGCCAATCAGGGCGAGGCTGTTGATTTTAAGGAGGTGAACGGAGAAACGGATCAGCTTTAATTGATCGTTTCGTCTGCAACCGAACGCTTGTGCCGTGAGGTTGGATGTTGGGTGGTGAATGTAAATTGGACATGATGCACAAATCTCACTCGAGGGTACGTGTCTTTAACAGAAAGTACAACAACAGGAGAGCCGTTAACGACAGGATCACCTTCCACTGAAAATCCAACTGCAACGAGCTCAGTTTCAAGCTCGTTCACAGTATCCTCCCCTTCAACAGGTAAATGGAAGGGAGTAAGGCCTTTACCTCCAAATTTGTGCCTCATTGACCTCTGCAGGAAGTGGGAGGACAGAAAAATACATAGAATTAACCATTTAAAAAACAATGGTTCCACTGAAAAGGGAGATATTTTAAGGTTTTGTGCAGGAGAACTGGCGGAGCTCCAACGTGTCATCCAGATGAGGACCAGAATGTCCAGGGTGGGTACAGGGATGAACTCAGGATCCACTAAAGACCCTAAACATACATTGTGACACGTTTCAGAAATTTGACATTGACGTGCAGCCTCACTGTAAACCTTGGACAATCCCTCGTCTGTGCCACATGACTTAATGTCCAGCAATTGCCACATTTCAGTTGATTTGATCATCTGTTGACTAAAAAACAATAGCTCCAAAAATTGACATGCACCTTTCAACTCCACTGGAAGGTAAGGCAATGTTGGAAGGTCTGATGTCCCATCTTGGCTCCAATCTACGAGTTCCTAAATCACAGAAAAAGCTACAGATTCTGACCACGTGTTTTCTGCATCTGGGCTCTGATTACAATCGAGAAACTTAACACACTCAACATTAACAGTAGAAATTCTGCCTCGCCTGCGGGAGTAAGAAACTCAGGATTGTATGAAATTGTAGTTGCTACTAGGGTAGATGCTACAAAATAAAGGCAAACACACACAAAGGTAGTCAACTCAAGACAGGCTTTTTACAGACATATACAGATCTTTTATTCCCTACCTGTTAATGATCTTATTAGTGAAGAGCAGGTTAAAGCTATGAGCCATTAGTGCCCCATACATTTATGCAGGGGATTTATCTGATGTACTCGCTGTACTATGGCGCCCAACATTGCTAGCCCACGATGTGTCAGGTAAGTCTGTGAACTGATGGAGGCGGTTCGCAATGTGCGCCCGCTGCAAGATGTTATTTATTCTGACAATAAATGTGAACTATGAATTTTGAACTTTTTAAATTTTAAGCTGAGATTGTGGTGAAAATGTTTGTGTTGAGAAAACTTATTTGCGTTTTAACAGGTTCTGTAACCACTGTTCAAGTGACAACTGTGGAAATGACCTCATCAGAAACTTCAACTTTGACAAGCCCGACAGATGTTTCCACGTCACCGACCAGAACTCAGACCACAGAAGGTAATGACAAAGTCAAATTTTGATGCCAATCAGGGCGAGGCTGTTGATTTTAAGGAGGTGAACGGAGAAACGGATCAGCTTTAATTGATCGTTTCGTCTGCAACCCATCGCTTGTGCCGTGAGTTTGGATGTTGGGTGGTGAATGTAAATTGGACATGATGCACAAATCTCACTCGAGGGTACGTGTCTTTAACAGAAAGTACAACAACAGGAGAGCCGTTAACGACAGGATCACCTTCCATTGAAAATCCAACAGCAACGAGCTCAGTTTCAAGCTCGTTCACAGGATCCTCCCCTTCAACAGGTAAATGGAAGGGAGTAAGGCCTTTACCTCCAAATTTGTGCCTCATTGACCTCTGCAGGAAGCGGGACGACAGAAAAATACATAGAATTGACCATTTAAAAAACAATGGTTCCACTGAAAAGGGAGATATATAAAGGTTTTGTGCAGGAGAACAGGCGGAGCTCCAACGTGTAATTCAGATGAGGACCAGAATGTCCAGGGTGGGTACAGGGATGAACTCAGGATCCACTAAAGACCCTCAACATACATTTTGACACGTTTCAGAAATTTGACATTGACGTGCAGCCTCACTGTAAACCTTGGACAATCCCTCGTCTGTGCCTCATGACTTAATGTCCAGGAATTGCCACATTTCAGTTGATTTGATCATCTGTTGACTAAAAAACAATAGCTCCAAAAATTGACATGCACCTTTCAACTCCACTGGAAGGTAAGGCAATGTTGGAAGGTCTGATGTCCCATCTTGGCTCCAATCTACGAGTTCCTAAATCACAGAAAAAGCTACAGATTCTGACCACGTGTTTTCTGCATCTGGGCTCTGATTACAATCGAGAAACTTAACACACTCAACATTAACAGTAGAAATTCTGCCTCACCTGCGGGAGTGAGAATCATATGGTTGCATGAGATTGTAGTGGGTACTATGGTAGATGCTACAAAATAAAGGCAAACACACACGAAGGTAGTCAACTCAAGACAGGCTTTTTACAGACATATACAGATCTTTTATTCCCTACCTGTTAATGATCTCATTAGTGAAGAGCAGGTTAAAGCTATGAGCCATTAGTGCCCCGTGCATTTATGCAGGGGATTCATCTGATGTACTCGCTGTACTATGGCGCCCAACATTGCTAGCCCACGATGTGTCAGGTAAGTCTGTGAACTGATGGTGGCGGTTTGCAATGTGCGCCCGCTACAAGATGTTATTTATTCTGACAATAAATGTGAACTATGAATTTTGAACATTTTAAATTTTAAGCTGAGATTGTGGTGAAAATGTTTGTGTTGAGAAAACTTATTTGCGTTTTAACAGGTTCTGAAACCACTGTTCAAGTGACAACAGTTGAAATGACCTCATCAGAAACTTCAACTTTGACAAGCCCGACAGATGTTTCCACGTCACCCACCAGAACTCAGACCACAGAAGGTAATGACAAAGTCAAATTTTGATGCCAATCAGGGCGAGGCTGTTGATTTTAAGGAGGTGAACGGAGAAACGGATCAGCTTTAATTGATCGTTTCGTCTGCAACCGATCGCTTGTGTCGTGAGGTTGGATGTTGGGTGGTGAATGTAAATTGGACATGATGCACAAATCTCACTCGAGGGTACGTGTCTTTAACAGAAAGAACAACAACAGGAGAGCCGTTAACGACAGGATCACTGTCCACTGAAAATCCAACAGCAACGAGCTCAGTTTCAAGCTCGTTCACAGTATCCTCCCCTTCAACAGGTAAATGGAAGGGAGTAAAGCCCTTACCTCCAAATTTGTGCCTCATTGACCTCTGCAGGAGGCGGGACGACAGAAAAATACATAGAATTGACCATTTAAAAAACAATGGTTCCACTGAAAAGGGAGATATTTTAAGGTTTTGTGCAGGAGAACAGGCGGAGCTCCGACGTGTCATCCAGATGAGGACCAGAATGTCCAGGGTGGGTACAGGGATGAACTCAGGATCCACTAAAGACCCTCAACATACATTGTGACACGTTTCAGAAATTTGACATTGACGTGCAGCCTCTCAGTAAACCTTGGACAATCCCTCGTCTGTGCCACATGACTTAATGTCCAGCAATTGCCACATTTTAGTTGATTTGATCATCTGTTGACTAAAAAACAATAGCTCCAAAAATTGACATGCACCTTTCAACTCCACTGGAAGGTAAGGCAATGTTGGAAGGTCTGAGGTCCCATCTTGGCTCCAATCTACGAGTTCCTAAATCACAGAAAAAGCTACAGATTCTGACCACGTGTTTTCTGCATCTGGGCTCTGATTACAATCGAGAAACTTAACACACTCAACATTAACAGTAGAAATTCTGCTTCACCTGCGGGAGTTAGAATCATATGGTTGCATGACATTGTAGTGGGTACTATGGTAGATGCTACAAAATAAAGGCAAACACACAGAAATGTAGTCAACTCAAGACATGTTTTTTGCAGACATATACAGACCTTTTATTCCCTACCTATTAATGATCTCATTAGTGAAGAGCAGGTTAAAGCTATGAGCCATTAGTGCCCCATACATTTATGCAGGGGATGTATATGATGTACTCGCTGTACTATGGCGCCCAACATTGCTAGCCCACGATGTGTCAGGTAAGTCTGTGAACTGATGGAGGGGGTTCGCAATGTGCGCCCGCAACAAGATGTTATTTATTCTGACAATAAATGTGAACGATGAATTTTGAACATTTTAAATTTTAAGCTGAGATAGTGGTTAAAATGTTTGTGTTGAGAAAACTTATTTGCGTTTTAACAGGTTCTGAAACCACTGTTCAAGTGACAACAGTTGAAATGACCTCATCAGAAACTTCAACTTTGACAAGCCCGACAGATGTTTCCACGTCACCCACAAGAAGTCAGACCACAGAAGGTAATGACAAAGTCAAATTTTGATGCCAATCAGGGCGAGGCTGTTGATTTTAAGGAGGTGAACGGAGAAACGGATCAGCTTTAATTGATCGTTTCGTCTGCAACCGATCGCTTGTGCCGTGAGGTTGGATGTTGGGTGGTGAATGTAAATTGGACATGATGCACAAATCTCACTCGAGGGTCCGTGTCTTTAACGGAAAGTACAACAACAGGAGAGCCATTAACGACAGGATCACCTTCCACTGAAAATCCAACAGCAACGAGCTCAGTTTCAAGCTCGTTCACAGGATCTTCCCCTTCAGTAGGTAAATGGAAGGGAGCAAGGCCCTTACCTCCAAATTTGTCCCTCATTGACCTCTGCAGGAAGTGGGAGGACAGCAAAAAACATAGAATTGACTATTTAAAAAACAATGGTTCCATTGAAAAGGGAGATATATAAAGGGTTCGTGCAGGAGAACAGGCGGAGCTCTAACGTGTAATCCAGATGAGGACCAGAATGTCCAGGGTGGTCACAGGGATGAACTCAGGGAACCACTAAAGACCCTCAACATACATTTTGACGAGTTGCAGAAAATTGACATTGATGTGCAGCCTCTCTGTAAACCTTGGACAATCCCTCTCTGTGCCAAATGTCTTAATGTCTAGCAATTGTCACATATCAGTGGATTTGATCATCTGTTTACTAAAAAACAATAGCACCAAAAATTGACATACACCTTTCCACCCCACTGGAAGGAACGGCAACATTGGAAGGTGAGATGTCCCATCGTGGCTCCAATTTACGAGTTCCTGTTTCACTGGAGAAGCTATAGAGACTGACCATGTGTGTTCTGCATCTTGGCTCTGATTACAATCAGGAAACTCAATGCACTCAACAATTCTGGCTTGCCTATGGCAGAAAGAATCTCAGGGTTGTATGAGATTGTAGTGGCTATTATGGTCAATGCTACAAAATAAAGGCAAACACACACAAAGGTAGTCAACTCAAGACAGGCTTTTTACAGACAAAAACAGATCTTTTATTCCCTACCTGTTAATGATCTCATTAGTGAAGAGCAGGTTAAAGCTATGAGCCATTAGTGACCCGTGCATTTATGCAGGGGATTCATCTGATGTACTCGCTGTACTATGGCGCCCAACATTGCTAGCCCACGATGTGTCAGGTAAGTCTGGGAACTGATGGAGGCGGTTCGCAATGTGCGCCCGCTACAAGATGTTATTTATTCTGACAATAAATGTGAACTATAAATTTTGAACATTTTAAATTTTAAGCTGAGATTGTGGTGAAAATGTTTGTGTTGAGAAAACTTATTTGCGTTTTAACAGGTTCTGAAACCACTGTTCAAGTGACAACTGTGGAAATGACCTCATCAGAAACTTCAACTTTGACAAGCCCGACAGATGTTTCCACGTCACCCACCAGAACTCAGACCACAGAAGGTAATGACAAAGTCAAATTTTGATGCCAATCAGGGCGAGGCTGTTGATTTTAAGGAGGTGAACGGAGAAACGGATCAGCTTTAATTGATCGTTTTGTCTGCAACCCATCGCTTGTGCCGTGAGGTTGGATGTTGGGTGGTGAATGTAAATTGGACATGATTCACAAATCTCACTCGAGGGTACGTGTCTTTAACAGAAAGTACAACAACAGGAGAGCCGTTAACGACAGGATCACCTTCCACTGAAAATCCAACAGCAACGAGCTCAGTTTCAAGCTCGTTCACAGGATCCTCCCCTTCAACAGGTAAATGGAAGGGAGTAAGGCCTTTACCTCCAAATTTGTGCCTCATTGACCTCTGCAAGTAGCGGGACGACAGAAAAATACATAGAATTGACCATTTAAAAAACAATGTTTCCACTGAAAAGGGAGATATATAAAGGTTTTGTGCAGGAGAACAGGCGGAGCTCCAACGTGTAATCCAGATGAGGACCAGAATGTCCAGGGTGGGTACAGGGATGAACTCAGGATCCACTAAAGACCCTCAACATACATTTTGACACGTTTCAGAAATTTGACATTGATGTGCAGCCTCCCTGTAAACCTTGGACAATCCCTCTCTGTGCCAAATGTCTTAATGTCTAGCAATTGTCACATATCAGTGGATTTGATCATCTGTTTACTAAAAAACAATAGCACCAAAAATTGACATACACCTTTCCACCCCACTGGAAGGAACGGCAACATTGGAAGGTGAGATGTCCCATCGTGGCTCCAATTTACGAGTTCCTGTTTCACTGGAGAAGCTATAGAGACTGACCATGTGTGTTCTGCATCTTGGCTCTGATTACAATCAGGAAACTCAATGCACTCAACAATTCTGGCTTGCCTATGGCAGAAAGAATCTCAGGGTTGTATGAGATTGTAGTGGCTATTATGGTCAATGCTACAAAATAAAGGCAAACACACACAAAGGTAGTCAACTCAAGACAGGCTTTTTACAGACAAAAACAGATCTTTTATTCCCTACCTGTTAATGATCTCATTAGTGAAGAGCAGGTTAAAGCTATGAGCCATTAGTGACCCGTGCATTTATGCAGGGGATTCATCTGATGTACTCGCTGTACTATGGCGCCCAACATTGCTAGCCCACGATGTGTCAGGTAAGTCTGGGAACTGATGGAGGCGGTTCGCAATGTGCGCCCGCTACAAGATGTTATTTATTCTGACAATAAATGTGAACTATAAATTTTGAACATTTTAAATTTTAAGCTGAGATTGTGGTGAAAATGTTTGTGTTGAGAAAACTTATTTGCGTTTTAACAGGTTCTGAAACCACTGTTCAAGTGACAACTGTGGAAATGACCTCATCAGAAACTTCAACTTTGACAAGCCCGACAGATGTTTCCACGTCACCCACCAGAACTCAGACCACAGAAGGTAATGACAAAGTCAAATTTTGATGCCAATCAGGGCGAGGCTGTTGATTTTAAGGAGGTGAACGGAGAAACGGATCAGCTTTAATTGATCGTTTTGTCTGCAACCCATCGCTTGTGCCGTGAGGTTGGATGTTGGGTGGTGAATGTAAATTGGACATGATTCACAAATCTCACTCGAGGGTACGTGTCTTTAACAGAAAGTACAACAACAGGAGAGCCGTTAACGACAGGATCACCTTCCACTGAAAATCCAACAGCAACGAGCTCAGTTTCAAGCTCGTTCACAGGATCCTCCCCTTCAACAGGTAAATGGAAGGGAGTAAGGCCTTTACCTCCAAATTTGTGCCTCATTGACCTCTGCAAGTAGCGGGACGACAGAAAAATACATAGAATTGACCATTTAAAAAACAATGTTTCCACTGAAAAGGGAGATATATAAAGGTTTTGTGCAGGAGAACAGGCGGAGCTCCAACGTGTAATCCAGATGAGGACCAGAATGTCCAGGGTGGGTACAGGGATGAACTCAGGATCCACTAAAGACCCTCAACATACATTTTGACACGTTTCAGAAATTTGACATTGATGTGCAGCCTCCCTGTAAACCTTGGACAATCCCTCGTCTGTGCCTCATGACTTAATGTCCAGCAATTGCCACATTTCAGTTGATTTGATCATCTGTTGACTAAAAAACAATAGCTCCAAAAATTGACATGCACCTTTCAACTCCACTGGAAGGTCAGGCAATGTTGGAAGGTCTGAGGTCCCATCTTGGCTCCAATCTACGAGTTCCTAAAGCACGGAAAAAGCTACAGATTCTGACCACGTGTTTTCTGCATCTGGGCTCTGATTACAATCGAGAAACTTAACACACTCAACATTAACAGTAGAAATTCTGCCTCACCTGCGGGAGTCAGAATCATATGGTTGCATGAGATTGTAGTGGCTATTATGGTCGATGCTACAAAATAAAGGCAAACACACACAACCGTAGTCAGCTCAAGACTGGGTTATTGCAGACATACGCAGACCTTTTATTCCTTGCCATTTAATGAGCTCATTAGTGACCAGCAGGTCAACGCCATAAGCCTTGCCCCATGCATTTAGGCAGGGGGTTCATCTGATCTACTCACTGTACTTTGTCGCCCTGCACTGGTAGCCCACGATGTTTCAGGAAAGTCTGTGAATTAATGGTGGCGGTTCGCAATGTGCGCCCGCTGCAAGATGTTATTTATTCTGACAATAAATGTGAACTATGAATTTTGAACATTTTAAATTTTAAGCTGAGATTGTGGTGAAAAAGTTTGTGTTGAGAAAACTTATTTGCGTATTAACAGGTTCTGAAACCACTGTTCAAGTGACAACAGTGGAAATGACCTCATCAGAAACTTCAACTTTGACAAGCACGACAAATGTTTCCACGTCACCCACCAGTACCCCGACCACAGAAGGTAACGAAAAAGTCAAATTTTGATGCCAATCAGGGCGAGGCTGTTGATTTTAAGGAGGTGAACGGAGAAACGGATCAGCTTTAATTGATCGTTTCGTCTGCAACCGAACGCTTGTGCCGTGAGGTTGGATGTTGGGTGGTGAATGTAAATTGGACATGATGCACAAATCTCACTCGAGGGTACGTGTCTTTAACAGAAAGTACAACAACAGGAGAGCCGTTAACGACAGGATCACCTTCCACTGAAAATCCAACTGCAACGAGCTCAGTTTCAAGCCCGTTCACAGTATCCTCCCCTTCAACAGGTAAATGGAAGGGAGTAAGGCCTTTACCTCCAAATTTGTGCCTCATTGACCTCTGCAGGAAGTGGGAGGACAGAAAAATACATAGAATTAACCATTTAAAAAACAATGGTTCCACTGAAAAGGGAGATATTTTAAGGTTTTGTGCAGGAGAACTGGCGGAGCTCCAACGTGTCATCCAGATGAGGACCAGAATGTCCAGGGTGGGTACAGGGATGAACTCAGGATCCACTAAAGACCCTAAACATACATTGTGACACGTTTCAGAAATTTGACATTGACGTGCAGCCTCACTGTAAACCTTGGACAATCCCTCGTCTGTGCCACATGACTTAATGTCCAGCAATTGCCACATTTCAGTTGATTTGATCATCTGTTGACTAAAAAACAATAGCTCCAAAAATTGACATGCACCTTTCAACTCCACTGGAAGGTAAGGCAATGTTGGAAGGTCTGATGTCCCATCTTGGCTCCAATCTACGAGTTCCTAAATCACAGAAAAAGCTACAGATTCTGACCACGTGTTTTCTGCATCTGGGCTCTGATTACAATCGAGAAACTTAACACACTCAACACTAACAGTAGAAATTCTGCCTCGCCTGCGGGAGTAAGAAACTCAGGGTTGTATGAAATTGTAGTTGCTACTAGGGTAGATGCTACAAAATAAAGGCAAACACACACAAAGGTAGTCAACTCAAGACAGGCTTTTTACAGACATATACAGATCTTTTATTCCCTACCTGTTAATGATCTTATTAGTGAAGAGCAGGTTAAAGCTATGAGCCATTAGTGCCCCATACATTTATGCAGGGGATTTATCTGATGTACTCGCTGTACTATGGCGCCCAACATTGCTAGCCCACGATGTGTCAGGTAAGTCTGTGAACTGATGGAGGCGGTTCGCAATGTGCGCCCGCTGCAAGATGTTATTTATTCTGACAATAAATGTGAACTATGAATTTTGAACTTTTTAAATTTTAAGCTGAGATTGTGGTGAAAATGTTTGTGTTGAGAAAACTTATTTGCGTTTTAACAGGTTCTGTAACCACTGTTCAAGTGACAACTGTGGAAATGACCTCATCAGAAACTTCAACTTTGACAAGCCCGACAGATGTTTCCACGTCACCGACCAGAACTCAGACCACAGAAGGTAATGACAAAGTCAAATTTTGATGCCAATCAGGGCGAGGCTGTTGATTTTAAGGAGGTGAACGGAGAAACGGATCAGCTTTAATTGATCGTTTCGTCTGCAACCGAACGCTTGTGCCGTGAGGTTGGATGTTGGGTGGTGAATGTAAATTGGACATGATGCACAAATCTCACTCGAGGGTACGTGTCTTTAACAGAAAGTACAACAACAGGAGAGCCGTTAACGACAGGATCACCTTCCACTGAAAATCCAACTGCAACGAGCTCAGTTTCAAGCCCGTTCACAGTATCCTCCCCTTCAACAGGTAAATGGAAGGGAGTAAGGCCTTTACCTCCAAATTTGTGCCTCATTGACCTCTGCAGGAAGTGGGAGGACAGAAAAATACATAGAATTGACCATTTAAAAAACAATGGTTCCACTGAAAAGGGAGATATATAAAGGTTTTGTGCAGGAGAACTGGCGGAGCTCCAACGTGTCATCCAGATGAGGACCAGAATGTCCAGGGTGGGTACAGGGATGAACTCAGGATCCACTAAAGACCCTAAACATACATTGTGACACGTTTCAGAAATTTGACATTGACGTGCAGCCTCACTGTAAACCTTGGACAATCCCTCGTCTGTGCCACATGACTTAATGTCCAGCAATTGCCACATTTCAGTTGATTTGATCATCTGTTGACTAAAAAACAATAGCTCCAAAAATTGACATGCACCTTTCAACTCCACTGGAAGGTAAGGCAATGTTGGAAGGTCTGATGTCCCATCTTGGCTCCAATCTACGAGTTCCTAAATCACAGAAAAAGCTACAGATTCTGACCACGTGTTTTCTGCATCTGGGCTCTGATTACAATCGAGAAACTTAACACACTCAACATTAACAGTAGAAATTCTGCCTCGCCTGCGGGAGTAAGAAACTCAGGGTTGTATGAAATTGTAGTTGCTACTAGGGTAGATGCTACAAAATAAAGGCAAACACACACAAAGGTAGTCAACTCAAGACAGGCTTTTTACAGACATATACAGATCTTTTATTCCCTACCTGTTAATGATCTTATTAGTGAAGAGCAGGTTAAAGCTATGAGCCATTAGTGCCCCATACATTTATGCAGGGGATTTATCTGATGTACTCGCTGTACTATGGCGCCCAACATTGCTAGCCCACGATGTGTCAGGTAAGTCTGTGAACTGATGGAGGCGGTTCGCAATGTGCGCCCGCTGCAAGATGTTATTTATTCTGACAATAAATGTGAACTATGAATTTTGAACTTTTTAAATTTTAAGCTGAGATTGTGGTGAAAATGTTTGTGTTGAGAAAACTTATTTGCGTTTTAACAGGTTCTGTAACCACTGTTCAAGTGACAACTGTGGAAATGACCTCATCAGAAACTTCAACTTTGACAAGCCCGACAGATGTTTCCACGTCACCGACCAGAACTCAGACCACAGAAGGTAATGACAAAGTCAAATTTTGATGCCAATCAGGGCGAGGCTGTTGATTTTAAGGAGGTGAACGGAGAAACGGATCAGCTTTAATTGATCGTTTCGTCTGCAACCGAACGCTTGTGCCGTGAGGTTGGATGTTGGGTGGTGAATGTAAATTGGACATGATGCACAAATCTCACTCGAGGGTACGTGTCTTTAACAGAAAGTACAACAACAGGAGAGCCGTTAACGACAGGATCACCTTCCATTGAAAATCCAACAGCAACGAGCTCAGTTTCAAGCTCGTTCACAGGATCCTCCCCTTCAACAGGTAAATGGAAGGGAGTAAGGCCTTTACCTCCAAATTTGTGCCTCATTGACCTCTGCAGGAAGCGGGACGACAGAAAAATACATAGAATTGACCATTTAAAAAACAATGGTTCCACTGAAAAGGGAGATATATAAAGGTTTTGTGCAGGAGAACAGGCGGAGCTCCAACGTGTAATTCAGATGAGGACCAGAATGTCCAGGGTGGGTACAGGGATGAACTCAGGATCCACTAAAGACCCTCAACATACATTTTGACACGTTTCAGAAATTTGACATTGACGTGCAGCCTCACTGTAAACCTTGGACAATCCCTCGTCTGTGCCTCATGACTTAATGTCCAGGAATTGCCACATTTCAGTTGATTTGATCATCTGTTGACTAAAAAACAATAGCTCCAAAAATTGACATGCACCTTTCAACTCCACTGGAAGGTAAGGCAATGTTGGAAGGTCTGATGTCCCATCTTGGCTCCAATCTACGAGTTCCTAAATCACAGAAAAAGCTACAGATTCTGACCACGTGTTTTCTGCATCTGGGCTCTGATTACAATCGAGAAACTTAACACACTCAACATTAACAGTAGAAATTCTGCCTCACCTGCGGGAGTGAGAATCATATGGTTGCATGAGATTGTAGTGGGTACTATGGTAGATGCTACAAAATAAAGGCAAACACACACGAAGGTAGTCAACTCAAGACAGGCTTTTTACAGACATATACAGATCTTTTATTCCCTACCTGTTAATGATCTCATTAGTGAAGAGCAGGTTAAAGCTATGAGCCATTAGTGCCCCGTGCATTTATGCAGGGGATTCATCTGATGTACTCGCTGTACTTTGGCGCCCAACATTGCTAGCCCACGATGTGTCAGGTAAGTCTGTGAACTGATGGTGGCGGTTTGCAATGTGCGCCCGCTACAAGATGTTATTTATTCTGACAATAAATGTGAACTATGAATTTTGAACATTTTAAATTTTAAGCTGAGATTGTGGTGAAAAAGTTTGTGTTGAGAAAACTTATTTGCGTTTTAACAGGTTCTGAAACCACTGTTCAAGTGACAACAGTTGAAATGACCTCATCAGAAACTTCAACTTTGACAAGCACGACAGATGTTTCCACGTCACCCACCAGTACCCCGACCACAGAAGGTAACGAAAAAGTCAAATTTTGATGCCAATCAGGGCGAGGCTGTTGATTTTAAGGAGGTGAACGGAGAAACGGATCAGCTTTAATTGATCGTTTCGTCTGCAACCGATCGCTTGTGCCGTGAGGTTGGATGTTGGGTGGTGAATGTAAATTGGACATGATGCACAAATCTCACTCGAGGGTACGTGTCTTTAACAGAAAGTACAACAACAGGAGAGCCGTTAACGACAGGATCACCTTCCACTGAAAATCCAACTGCAACGAGCTCAGTTTCAAGCTCGTTCACAGTATCCTCCCCTTCAACAGGTAAATGGAAGAGAGTTAGGCCTTTACCTCCAAATTTGTGCCTCATTGACCTCTACAGGAAGCGGGAGGACAGAAAAATACATAGAATTGACCATTTAAAAAACAATGGTTCCACTGAAAAGGGAGATATTTTAAGGTTTTGTGCAGGAGAACAGGCGGAGCTCCAACGTGTCATCCAGATGAGGACCAGAATGTCCAGGGTGGGTACAGGGATGAACTCAGGATCCACTAAAGACCCTCAACATACATTTTGACACGTTTCAGAAATTTGACATTGACGTGCAGCCTCACTGTAAACCTTGGACAATCCCTCGTCTGTGCCACATGACTTAATGTCCAGCAATTGCCACATTTCATTTGATTTGATCATCTGTTGACTAAAAAACAATAGCTCCAAAAATTGACATGCACCTTTCAACTCCACTGGAAAGTAAGGCAATGTTGGAAGGTCTGATGTCCCATCTTGGCTCCAATCTACGAGTTCCTAAATCACAGAAAAAGCTACAGATTCTGACCACGTGTTTTCTGCATCTGGGCTCTGATTACAATCGAGAAACTTAACACACTCAACATTAACAGTAGAAATTCTGCCTCGCCTGCGGGAGTAAGAGTCTCAGGGTTGTATGAAATTGTAGTGGCTACTCGGGTAGATGCTACAAAATAAAGGCAAACACATACAAAGGTAGTCAACTCAAGACAGGCTTTTTACAGACATATACAGATCTTTTATTCCCTACCTGTTAATGATCTCATTAGTGAAGAGCAGGTTAAAGCTTTGACCCATTAGTGCCCCATACATTTATGCAGGGGATTTATCTGATGTACTCGCTGTACTATGGCGCCCAACATTGCTAGCCCACGATGTGTCAGGTAAGTCTGTGAACTGATGGTGGCGGTTCGCAATGTGCGCCCGCTACAAGATGTTATTTATTCTGACAATAAATGTGAACTATGAATTTTGAACATTTTAAATTTTAAGCTGAGATTGTGGTGAAAATGTTTGTGTTGAGAAAACTTATTTGCGTTTTAACAGGTTCTGAAACCACTGTTCAAGTGACAACTGTGGAAATGACCTCATCAGAAACTTCAACTTTGACAAGCCCGACAGATGTTTCCACATCACCCACCAGAACACAGACCACAGAAGGTAACGACAAAGTCAAATTTTGATGCCAATCAGGGCGAGGCTGTTGATTTTAAGGAGGTGAACGGAGAAACGGATCAGCTTTAATTGATCGTTTCGTCTGCAACCGATCGCTTGTGCCGTGAGGTTGGATGTTGGGTGGTGAATTTAAATTGGACATGATGCACAAATCTCACTCGAGGGTCCGTGTCTTTAACGGAAAGTACAACAACAGGAGAGCCGTTAACGACAGGATCACCTTCCACTGAAAATCCAACAGCAACGAGCTCAGTTTCAAGCTCGTTCACAGGATCTTCCCCTTCAGTAGGTAAATGGAAGGGAGCAAGGCCCTTACCTCCAAATTTGTGCCTCATTGACCTCTGCAGGAAGCGGGAGGACAGAAAAAAACATAGAATTGACCATTTAAAAAACAATGGTTCCACTGAAAAGGGAGATATATAAAGGGTTTGTGCAGGAGAACAAGCGGAGCTCCAACGTGTAATCCAGATGAGGACCAGAATGTCCAGGGTGGTCACAGGGATGAACTCAGGGAACCACTAAAGACCCTCAACATATATTGTGACGAGTTTCAGAAAATTGACATTGATGTGCAGCCTCTCTGTAAACCTTGGACAATCCCTCGTCTGTGCCACATGACTTAATGTCCAGCAATTGCCACATTTCAGTTGATTTGATCATCTGTTGACTAAAAAACAATAGCTCCAAAAATTGACATGCACCTTTCAACTCCACTGGAAGGTAAGGCAATGTTGGAAGGTCTGAGGTCCCATCTTGGCTCCAATCGACGAGTTCCTAAATCACAGAAAAAGCTACAGATTCTGACCACGTGTTTTCTGCATCTGGGCTCTGATTACAATCGAGAAACTTAACACACTCAACATTAACAGTAGAAATTCTGCCTCGCCTGCGGGAGTAAGAATCTCAGGGCTGTATGAAATTGTAGTGGCTACTAGGGTACATGCTACAAAATAAAGGTAAAGACACACACAAAGGTAGTCAACTCAAGACAAGCTTTTTACAGACATGTACAGATCTTTTTTTCCCTACCTGTTAATGATCTCATTAGTGAAGAGCGGTTAATGCTATGAGCCATTAGTGCCCCATACATTTATGCAGGGGATTTATCTGATGTACTCGCTGTACTATGGCGCCCAACATTGCTAGCCCACGATGTGTCAGGTAAGTCTGTGAACTGATGGAGGCGGTTCGCAATGTGCCCCCGCTACAAGATGTTATTTATTCTGACAATAAATGTGAACTCTGAATTTTGAACATGTTAAATTTTAAGCTGAGATTGTGGTGAAAATGTTTGTGTTGAGAAAACTTATTTGCTTGTTAACAGGTACTGAAACCATTGTTCAAGTGACAACTGTGGAAATGACCTCATCAGAATCTTCAACTTTGACAAGCCCGACAGATGTTTCCACGTCACCGACCAGAACTCAGACCACAGAAGGTAATGACAAAGTCAAATTTTGATGCCAATCAGGGCGAGGCTGTTGATTTTAAGGAGGTGAACGGAGAAACGGATCAGCTTTAATTGATCGTTTCGTCTGCAACCGATCGCTTGTGCCGTGAGGTTGGATGTTGGGTGGTGAATGTAAATTGGACATGATGCACAAATCTCACTCGAGGGTACGTGTCTTTAACAGAAAGTACAACAACAGGAGAGCCGTTAACGACAGGATCACCTTCCACTGAAAATCCAACAGCAACGAGCTCAGTTTCAAGCTCGTTCACAGGATCCTCCCTTTCAACAGGTAAATGGAAGGGAGTAAGGCCTTTACCTCCAAATTTGTGCCTCATTGACCTCTTCAGGAAGCGGGAGGACAGAAAAATACATAGAATTGACCATTTAAAAAACAATGGTTCCACTGAAAAGGGAGATATTTTAAGGTTTTGTGCAGGAGAACAGGCGGAGCTCCAACGTGTAATCCAGATGAGGACCAGAATGTCCAGGGTGGGTACAGGGATGAACTCAGGATCCACTAAAGACCCTCAACATACATTTTGACACGTTTCAGAAATTTGACATTGACGTGCAGCCTCACTGTAAACCTTGGACAATCCCTCGTCTGTGCCACATGACTTAATGTCCAGCAATTGCCACATTTCAGTTGATTTGATCATCTGTTGACTAAAAAACAATAGCTCCAAAAATTGACATGCACCTTTCAACTCCACTGGAAGGTAAGGCAATGTTGGAAGGTCTGATGTCCCATCTTGGCTCCAATCTACGAGTTCCTAAATCACAGAAAAAGCAACAGATTCTGACCACGTGTTTTCTGCATCTGGGCTCTGATTACAATCGAGAAACTTAACACACTCAACATTAACAGTAGAAATTCTGCCTCGCCTGCGGGAGTAAGAGTCTCAGGGTTGTATGAAATTGTAGTGGCTACTCGGGTAGATGCTACAAAATAAAGGCAAACACATACAAAGGTAGTCAACTCAAGACAGGCTTTTTACAGACATATACAGATCTTTTATTCCCTACCTGTTAATGATCTCATTAGTGAAGAGCAGGTTAAAGCTTTGACCCATTAGTGCCCCATACATTTATGCAGGGGATTTATCTGATGTACTCGCTGTACTATGGCGCCCAACATTGCTAGCCCACGATGTGTCAGGTAAGTCTGTGAACTGATGGTGGCGGTTCGCAATGTGCGCCCGCTACAAGATGTTATTTATTCTGACAATAAATGTGAACTATGAATTTTGAACATTTTAAATTTTAAGCTGAGATTGTGGTGAAAATGTTTGTGTTGAGAAAACTTATTTGCGTTTTAACAGGTTCTGAAACCACTGTTCAAGTGACAACTGTGGAAATGACCTCATCAGAAACTTCAACTTTGACAAGCCCGACAGATGTTTCCACATCACCCACCAGAACACAGACCACAGAAGGTAACGACAAAGTCAAATTTTGATGCCAATCAGGGCGAGGCTGTTGATTTTAAGGAGGTGAACGGAGAAACGGATCAGCTTTAATTGATCGTTTCGTCTGCAACCGATCGCTTGTGCCGTGAGGTTGGATGTTGGGTGGTGAATGTAAATTGGACATGATGCACAAATCTCACTCGAGGGTCCGTGTCTTTAACGGAAAGTACAACAACAGGAGAGCCGTTAACGACAGGATCACCTTCCACTGAAAATCCAACAGCAACGAGCTCAGTTTCAAGCTCGTTCACAGGATCTTCCCCTTCAGTAGGTAAATGGAAGGGAGCAAGGCCCTTACCTCCAAATTTGTGCCTCATTGACCTCTGCAGGAAGCGGGAGGACAGAAAAAAACATAGAATTGACCATTTAAAAAACAATGGTTCCACTGAAAAGGGAGATATATAAAGGGTTTGTGCAGGAGAACAAGCGGAGCTCCAACGTGTAATCCAGATGAGGACCAGAATGTCCAGGGTGGTCACAGGGATGAACTCAGGGAACCACTAAAGACCCTCAACATATATTGTGACGAGTTTCAGAAAATTGACATTGATGTGCAGCCTCTCTGTAAACCTTGGACAATCCCTCGTCTGTGCCACATGACTTAATGTCCAGCAATTGCCACATTTCAGTTGATTTGATCATCTGTTGACTAAAAAACAATAGCTCCAAAAATTGACATGCACCTTTCAACTCCACTGGAAGGTAAGGCAATGTTGGAAGGTCTGAGGTCCCATCTTGGCTCCAATCGACGAGTTCCTAAATCACAGAAAAAGCTACAGATTCTGACCACGTGTTTTCTGCATCTGGGCTCTGATTACAATCGAGAAACTTAACACACTCAACATTAACAGTAGAAATTCTGCCTCGCCTGCGGGAGTAAGAATCTCAGGGCTGTATGAAATTGTAGTGGCTACTAGGGTACATGCTACAAAATAAAGGTAAAGACACACACAAAGGTAGTCAACTCAAGACAAGCTTTTTACAGACATGTACAGATCTTTTTTTCCCTACCTGTTAATGATCTCATTAGTGAAGAGCGGTTAATGCTATGAGCCATTAGTGCCCCATACATTTATGCAGGGGATTTATCTGATGTACTCGCTGTACTATGGCGCCCAACATTGCTAGCCCACGATGTGTCAGGTAAGTCTGTGAACTGATGGAGGCGGTTCGCAATGTGCCCCCGCTACAAGATGTTATTTATTCTGACAATAAATGTGAACTCTGAATTTTGAACATGTTAAATTTTAAGCTGAGATTGTGGTGAAAATGTTTGTGTTGAGAAAACTTATTTGCTTGTTAACAGGTACTGAAACCATTGTTCAAGTGACAACTGTGGAAATGACCTCATCAGAATCTTCAACTTTGACAAGCCCGACAGATGTTTCCACGTCACCGACCAGAACTCAGACCACAGAAGGTAATGACAAAGTCAAATTTTGATGCCAATCAGGGCGAGGCTGTTGATTTTAAGGAGGTGAACGGAGAAACGGATCAGCTTTAATTGATCGTTTCGTCTGCAACCGATCGCTTGTGCCGTGAGGTTGGATGTTGGGTGGTGAATGTAAATTGGACATGATGCACAAATCTCACTCGAGGGTACGTGTCTTTAACAGAAAGTACAACAACAGGAGAGCCGTTAACGACAGGATCACCTTCCACTGAAAATCCAACAGCAACGAGCTCAGTTTCAAGCTCGTTCACAGGATCCTCCCTTTCAACAGGTAAATGGAAGGGAGTAAGGCCTTTACCTCCAAATTTGTGCCTCATTGACCTCTTCAGGAAGCGGGAGGACAGAAAAATACATAGAATTGACCATTTAAAAAACAATGGTTCCACTGAAAAGGGAGATATTTTAAGGTTTTGTGCAGGAGAACAGGCGGAGCTCCAACGTGTAATCCAGATGAGGACCAGAATGTCCAGGGTGGGTACAGGGATGAACTCAGGATCCACTAAAGACCCTCAACATACATTTTGACACGTTTCAGAAATTTGACATTGACGTGCAGCCTCACTGTAAACCTTGGACAATCCCTCGTCTGTGCCACATGACTTAATGTCCAGCAATTGCCACATTTCAGTTGATTTGATCATCTGTTGACTAAAAAACAATAGCTCCAAAAATTGACATGCACCTTTCAACTCCACTGGAAGGTAAGGCAATGTTGGAAGGTCTGATGTCCCATCTTGGCTCCAATCTACGAGTTCCTAAATCACAGAAAAAGCAACAGATTCTGACCACGTGTTTTCTGCATCTGGGCTCTGATTACAATCGAGAAACTTAACACACTCAACATTAACAGTAGAAATTCTGCCTCGCCTGCGGGAGTAAGAGTCTCAGGGTTGTATGAAATTGTAGTGGCTACTCGGGTAGATGCTACAAAATAAAGGCAAACACATACAAAGGTAGTCAACTCAAGACAGGCTTTTTACAGACATATACAGATCTTTTATTCCCTACCTGTTAATGATCTCATTAGTGAAGAGCAGGTTAAAGCTTTGACCCATTAGTGCCCCATACATTTATGCAGGGGATTTATCTGATGTACTCGCTGTACTATGGCGCCCAACATTGCTAGCCCACGATGTGTCAGGTAAGTCTGTGAACTGATGGTGGCGGTTCGCAATGTGCGCCCGCTACAAGATGTTATTTATTCTGACAATAAATGTGAACTATGAATTTTGAACATTTTAAATTTTAAGCTGAGATTGTGGTGAAAATGTTTGTGTTGAGAAAACATATTTGCGTTTTAACAGGTTCTGAAACCACTGTTCAAGTGACAACTGTGGAAATGACCTCATCAGAAACTTCAACTTTGACAAGCCCGACAGATGTTTCCACATCACCCACCAGAACACAGACCACAGAAGGTAACGACAAAGTCAAATTTTGATGCCAATCAGGGCGAGGCTGTTGATTTTAAGGAGGTGAACGGAGAAACGGATCAGCTTTAATTGATCGTTTCGTCTGCAACCGATCGCTTGTGCCGTGAGGTTGGATGTTGGGTGGTGAATGTAAATTGGACATGATGCACAAATCTCACTCGAGGGTCCGTGTCTTTAACGGAAAGTACAACAACAGGAGAGCCGTTAACGACAGGATCACCTTCCACTGAAAATCCAACAGCAACGAGCTCAGTTTCAAGCTCGTTCACAGGATCTTCCCCTTCAGTAGGTAAATGGAAGGGAGCAAGGCCCTTACCTCCAAATTTGTGCCTCATTGACCTCTGCAGGAAGCGGGAGGACAGAAAAAAACATAGAATTGACCATTTAAAAAACAATGGTTCCACTGAAAAGGGAGATATATAAAGGGTTTGTGCAGGAGAACAAGCGGAGCTCCAACGTGTAATCCAGATGAGGACCAGAATGTCCAGGGTGGTCACAGGGATGAACTCAGGGAACCACTAAAGACCCTCAACATATATTGTGACGAGTTTCAGAAAATTGACATTGATGTGCAGCCTCTCTGTAAACCTTGGACAATCCCTCTCTGTGCCAAATGTCTTAATGTCTAGCAATTGTCACATATCAGTTGATTTGATCATCTGTTTATTAAAAAACAATAGCTCCAAAAATTGACATGCACCTTTCCACCCCACTGGAAGGAACGGCAACATTGGAAGGTGAGATGTCCCATCGTGGCTCCAATTTACGAGTTCCTGTTTCACTGGAGAAGCTATAGAGACTGACCATGTGTTTTCTGCATCTTGGCTCTGATTACAATCAGGAAATTCAATGCACTCAACAATTCTGGCTTGCCTATGGCAGAAAGAATCTCAGGGTTGTATGAGATTGTAGTGGCTATTATGGTCGATGCTACAAAATAAAGGCAAACACACACAAAGGTAGTCAGCTCAAGACTGGGTTATTGCAGACATACGCAGACCTTTTATTCTTTGCCAGTTAATGAGCTCATTAGTGACCAGCAGGTCAAAGCCATAAGCCTTGCCCCATGCATTTAGGCAGGGGGTTCATCTGATCTACTCACTGTACTTTGTCGCCCTGCACTGGTAGCCCACGATGTTTCAGGAAAGCCTGTGAATTAATGGTGGCAGTTCGCAATGTGCGCCCGCAGCAAGATGTTATTTATTCTGACAATAAATGTGAACTATGAATTTTGAACATTTTAAATTTTAAGCTGAGATTGTGGTGAAAAAGTTTGTGTTGAGAAAACTTATTTGCGTATTAACAGGTTCTGAAACCACTGTTCAAGTGACAACAATGGAAATGACCTCATCAGAAACTTCAACTTTGACAAGCACGACAGATGTTTCCACGTCACCCACCAGTACCCCGACCACAGAAGGTAACGAAAAAGTCAAATTTTGATGCCAATCAGGGCGAGGCTGTTGATTTTAAGGAGGTGAACGGAGAAACGGATCAGCTTTAATTGATCGTTTCGTCTGCAACCGATCGCTTGTGCCGTGAGGTTGGATGTTGGGTGGTGAATGTAAATTGGACATGATGCACAAATCTCACTCGAGGGTACGTGTCTTTAACAGAAAGTACAACAACAGGAGAGCCGTTAACGACAGGATCAACTTCCACCGAAAATCCAACAGCAACGAGCTCAGTTTCGAGCTCGTTCACAGGATCCTCCCCTTCAACAGGTAAATGGAAGGGAGTAAGGCCTTTACCTCCAAATCTGTGCGTCATTGACCTCTTCAGGAAGCGGGAGGACAGAAAAAAACATAGAATTGACCATTTAATAAACAATGGTTCCACTGAAAAGGGAGATATATAAAGGTTTTGTGCAGGAGAACAGGCGGAGCTCCAACGTGTAATCCATATGAGGACCAGAATGTCCAGAGTGGTCACAGGAATTTACACAGGGAACCACTAAAGACCCTCAACATACATTGTGACATGTTTAATAAATTTGACATTGACCTGCAGCCTCACTGTAAACCTTGTACAATCCCTCGTCTGTGCAAAATGACTTAATGTCCAGCATTTGCCACATTTCAGATGATTTGATCATCTGTTGGCTAAAAAACAATAGCTCCAAAAATTGACATGCACCTTTCAACTCCACTGGAACTTAAGGCAACGTTGGAAGGTCATATGTCCCATCATGGCTCCAATCTACGAGTTCCTAAATCGCAGAAGAAGCTACAGATTCTGACCACGTGTTTTCTGCATCTGGGCTCTGATTACAATCGAGAAACTTAACACACTCAACATTAACAGTAGAAATTCTGCCTCACCTGCGGGAGTCAGAATCATATGGTTGCATGAGATTGTAGTGGGTACTATGGTAGATGCTACAAAATAAAGGCAAACACACACAAAGGTAGTCAACTCAAGACAGGCTTTTTACAGACATATACAGATCTTTTATTCCCTACCTGTTAATGATCTCATTAGTGAAGAGCAGGTTAAAGCTATGAGCCATTAGTGCCCCATACATTTATGCAGGGTATTTATCTGATGTACTTGCTGTACTATGGCGCCCAACATTGCTAGCCCACGATGTGTCAGGTAAGTCTGTGAACTGATGGAGGCGGTTCGCAATGTGCCCCCGCTACAAGATGTTATTTATTCTGACAATAAATGTGAACTCTGAATTTTGAACATGTTAAATTTTAAGCTGAGATTGTGGTGAAAATGTTTGTGTTGAGAAAACTTATTTGCGTTTTAACAGGTTCTGAAACCACTGTTCAAGTGACAACAGTGGAAATGACCTCTTCAGAAACTTCAACTTTGACAAGCACGACAGATGTTTCCACGTCACCCACCAGTACCCCGACCACAGAAGGTAACGAAAAAGTCAAATTTTGATGCCAATCAGGGCGAGGCTGTTGATTTTAAGGAGGTGAACGGAGAAACGGATCAGCTTTAATTGATCGTTTCGTCTGCAACCGATCGCTTGTGCCGTGAGGTTGGATGTTGGGTGGTGAATGTAAATTGGACATGATGCACAAATCTCAGTTGAGGGTCCGTGTCTTTAACGGAAACTACAACAACAGGAGAGCCGTTAACGACAGGATCACCTTCCACTGAAAATCCAACAGCAACGAGCTCATTTTCAAGCTCGTTCACAGGATCTTCCTCTTCAGTAGGTAAATGGAAGGGAGCAAGGCCCTTACCTCCAAATTTGTGCCTCATTGACCTCTGCAGGAAGCGGGAGGACAGAAAAAAACATAGAATTGACCATTTAAAAAACAATGGTTCCACTGAAAAGGGAGATATATAAAGGGTTTGTGCAGGAGAACAAGCGGAGCTCCAACGTGTAATCCAGATGAGGACCAGAATGTCCAGGGTGGTCACAGGGATGAACTCAGGGAACCACTAAAGACCCTCAACATACATTGTGATGAGTTTCAGAAAATTGACATTGATGTGCAGTCTCTCTGTAAACCTTGGACAATCCCTCTCTGTGCCAAATGTCTTAATGTCTTGCAATTGTCACATATCAGTTGATTTGATCATCTGTTTGCTAAAAAACAATAGCACCAAAAATTGACATGCACCTTTCCACCCCACTGGAAGGAACGGCAACATTGTTAGGTGAGATGTCCCATCGTGGCTCCAATTTACGAGTTCCTGTTTCACTGGAGAAGCTATAGAGACTGACCATGTGTTTTCTGCATCTTGGCTCTTATTACAATCAGGAAACTCAATGCACTCAACAATTCTGGCTTGCCTATGGCAGAAAGAATCTCAGGGTTGAATGAGATTGTAGTGGCTATTATGGTCGATGCTACAAAATAAAGGCAAACACACACAAAGGTAGTCAGCTCAAGACTGGGTTATTGCAGACATACGCAGACCTTTTATTCCTTGCCAGTTAATGAGCACATTAGTGACCAGCAGGTCAAAGCCATAAGCCTTGCCCCATGCATTTAGGCAGGGGGTTCATCTGATCTACTCACTGTACTTTGTCGCTCTGCACTGGTAGCCCACGATGTTTCAGGAAAGTCTGTGAATTAATGGTGGCGGTTCGCAATGTGCGCCCGCTGCAAGATGTTATTTATTCTGACAATAAATGTGAACTATGAATTTTGAACATTTTAAATTTTAAGCTGAGATTCTGGTGAAAAAGTTTGTGTTGACAAAACTTACTTGCGTTTTAACAGGTTCTGAAACAACTGTTCAAGTGACAACAATGGAAATGAACTCATCAGAAACTTCAGCATTGACAAGCACGACAGATGTTTCCACGTCACCCACCAGTACCCCGACCACAGAAGGTAACGAAAAAGTCAAATATTGATGCCAATCAGGGCGAGGCTGTTGATTTTAAGGAGGTGAACGGAGAAACGGATCAGCTTTAATTGATCGTTTCGTCTGCAACCGAACGCTTGTGCCGTGAGGTTGGATGTTGGGTGGTGAATGTAAATTGGACATGATGCACAAATCTCACTCGAGGGTACGTGTCTTTAACAGAAAGTACAACAACAGGAGAGACGTTAACGACAGGATCACCTTCCACTGAAAATCCAACAGCAACGAGCTCAGTTTCAAGCTCTATCACAGGATCCTCCCCTTCAACAGGTAAATGGAAGGGAGTAAGTTTACCTCCAAATCTGTGCCTCATTGACCTCTGCAGGAAGCGGAAGGACAGAAAAAAACATAGATTTGACCATTTAAAAAACAATGGTTCCACTGAAAAGGGAGATATATAAAGGTTTTGTGCAGGAGAACAGGCGGAGCTCCAACGTATAATCCAGATGAGGACCAGTATGTCCAGGGTGGTCACAGGGATTAACTCAGGGAACCACTAAAGACCCTCAACATTCATTGTGACGAGTTTCAGAAAATTGACATTGATGTGCAGCCTCGCTGTGAACCTTGGACAATACCTCTCTGTGCCAAATGTCTTAATGTCTAGCAATTGTCACATATCAGTTGATTTGATCATCTGTTTGCTAAAAAAAAATAGCACCAAAAATTGACATGCACCTTTCCACCCCACTGGAAGTAACGGCAAGATTGGAAGTTGAGATGTCCCATCGTGGCTCCAATTTACGAGTTCCTGTTTCACTGGAGAAGCTACAGAGACTGACCATGTGTTTTCTGCATCTTGGCTCTGATTACAATTAGGAAACTAAATGCACTCAACATTAACAGTAGAAATTCTGGCTTGCCTGTGGCAGAAAGAATCTCAGGGTTGTGTGAGATTTTAGTGGCTATTATGGTAGATGCTACAAAATAAAGGCAAACACACACAAAGTTAGTCAGCTCAAGACTGGGTTATTGCAGACAAACGCAGACCTTTTATTCCCTGCCTGTTAATGAGCTCGTTAGTGACCAGCAGGTTAAAGCCATAAGCCATTTGAGCCCCATACATTTAGGCAGGGGGTTCATCTGATCTACTCACTGCACTTTGTCGCCCTGCACTGGTAGCCCACGAAGTTTCAGCAAAGTCTGTGAATTAATGGTGGCAGTTCGAAATGTGCGCCCGCTGCAAGATGTTATTTATTCTGACAATAAATGTGAACTATGAAATTTGAACATTTTAAATTTTAAGCTGAGATTGTGGTGAAAAAGTTTGTGTTGACAAAACTTACTTGCGTTTTAACAGGTTCTGAAACAACTGTTCAAGTGACAACAATGGAAATGAGCTCATCAGAAACTTCAGCGTTGACAAGCACGACAGATGTTTCCACGTCACCCACCAGTACCCCGACCACAGAAGGTAACGAAAAAGTCAAATTTTGATGCCAATCAGGGCGAGGCTGTTGATTTTAAGGAGGTGAACGGAGAAACGGATCAGCTTTAATTGATCATTTCTTCTGCAACCGATCGCTTTTGCCGTGAGGTTGGATGTTGGGTGGTGAATGTAAATTGGACATGATGCACAAATCTCACTCGAGGGTACGTGTCTTTAACAGAAAGTACAACAACAGGAGAGCCGTTAACGACAGGATCACCTTCCACTGAAAATCCAACAGCAACGAGCTCAGTTTCAAGCTCGTTCACAGGATCCTCCCCTTCAACAGGTAAATGGAAGGGAGCAAGGCCTTTACCTCCAAATTTGTGCCCCATTGACCTCTGCAGGAAGCGGGAGGACAGAAAAATACATAGAATTGACCATTTAAAAAACAATGGTTCCGCTGAAAAGGGAGATATATAAAGGTTTTGTGCAGGAGAACAGGGGGAGCTCCAACGTGTATTCCAGATGAGGACCAGAATGTCCTGGGTGGTTACAGGCATGAACTCAGGGAATCACTAAAGACCCTCAACATACATTGTGACTCGTTTCAGAAATTTGACATTGATGTGCAGCCTCTCTGTAAACCTTGGACAATCCCTCGTCTGTGCCAAATGACTTAATGTCCAGCATCTGCCACATTTCAGTTGATTTGATCATCTGTTGGCTAAAAAGCAATAGCTCCAAAAATTGACATGCACCTTTCAACTCTACTGGAAGTTAAGGCAATGTTGGAAGGTCTGATGTCCCATCTTGGCTCCAATCTACGAGTTCCTAAATCACAGAAAAAGCTACAGATTCTGACTACGTGTTTTCTGCATCTGGGCTCTGATTACAATCGAGAAACTAAACACACTCAACATTAACAGTGGAAATTCTGCCTCACCTGCGGGAGTCAGAATCATAGGGTTGTATGAGATTGTAGTAGTCAACTCAAGACATGTTTTTTGCAGACATATACAGACCTTTTATTCCCTACCTATTAATGATCTCATTAGTGAAGAGCAGGTTAAAGCTATTAGCCATTAGTGCCCCATACCTTTATGCAGGGGATTTATCTGATGTACTCGCCGTACTATGGCGCCCAACATTGCTTGCCCACGATGTGTCAGGTAAGTCTGTGAACTGATGGTGGCGTTTCGTAATGTGCACCCGCTGCAAGATGTTATTTATTCTGACAATAAATGTGAACGATGAAATTTGAACATTTGAAATGTTAAGCTGAGATTGTGTTGAAAAAGTTTGTGTTGAGAAAACTTATTTGCGTTTTAACAGGTTCTGAAACAACTGTTCAAGTGACAACTTTGGAAATGACCTCATCAGAAACTTCAACTTTGACAAGCCCGACAGATGTTTCCACGTCACCCACCAGAACACAGACCACAGAAGGTAACGACAATGTCAAATTTTGATGCCAATCAGGGCGAGGCTGTTGATTTTAAGGAGGTGAACGGAGAAACGGTTCAGCTTTAATTGACCGTTTCGTCTGCAACCGATCGCTTGTGCCGTGAGGTTGGATGTTGGGTGGTGAATGTAAATTGGACATGATGCACAAATCTCACTCGAGGGTCCGTGCCTTTAACGGAAACTACAACAACAGGAGAGCCGTTAACGACAGGATCACCTTCCACTGAAAATCCAACAGCAACGAGCTCAGTTTCAAGCTCTTTCACAGTATCTTCCCCTTCAGTAGGTAAATGGAAGGGAGCAAGGCCCTTACCTCCAAATTTCTTCCTCATTGACCTCTGCAGGAAGCGGCAGGACAGAAAAAAACATAGAATTGACGATTTAAAAAAGAATGGTTCCACTGAAAAAGGAGACATATAAAGGTTTTGTGCAGGAGAACAGGCGGAGCTCCAACGTATAATCCAGATGAGGACCAGTATGTCCAGGGTGGTCACAGGGGTTAACTCAGGGAACCACTAAAGACCCTCAACATACATTGTGACGAGTTTCAGAAAATTGACATTGATGTGCAGTCTCTCTGTAAACCTTGGACAATCCCTCTCTGTTCCAAATGTCTTAATGTCTAGCAATTGTCATATATCAGTTGATTTGATCATCTGTTTGCTAAAAAACAATAGCACCAAAAATTGACATGCACCTTTCCACCCCACTGGAAGGAACGGCAACATTGGAAGTTGAGATGTCCCATCGTGGCTCCAATTTACGAGTTCCTCTTTCACTGGAGAAGCTATAGAGACTGACCATGTGTTTTCTGCGTCTTGGCTCTGATTACAATTAGGAAACTAAATGCACTCAACATTAACAGTAGAAATTCTGGCTTGCCTGTGGCAGAAAGAATCTCAGGGTTGTATGAGATTGTAGTGGCTTTTATGGTCAATGCTACAAAATAAAGGCAAACACACACAAAGGTAGTCAGCTCAAGACTGCGTTATTGCAGACAAACGCAGACCTTTTATTCCCTGCCTGTTAATGAGCTGGTTAGTGCTCAGCAGGTTAAAGCCATAAGCCATTAGTGCCCCATGCATTTAGGCAGGGGGTTCATCTGATCTACTCACTGCACTTTGTCGCCCTGTACTGGTAGCCCACGAAGTTTCAGCAAAGTCTGTGAATTAATGGTGGCGGTTCGAAATGTGCGCCCACTGCAAGATGTTATTTATTCTGACAATAAATGTGAAGTATAAATTTTGAACATTTTAAATTTTAAGCTGAGATTCTGGCGAAAAAGTTTGTGTTGACAAAACTTACTTGCGTTTTAACAGGTTCTGAAACCACTGTTCAAGTGACAACTGTGGAAATGAGCTCATCAGAAACTTCAGCGTTGACAAGCACGACAGATTTTTCCACGTCACCCACCAGTACCCCGACCACAGAAGGTAACGAAAAAGTCAAATTTTGATGCCAATCAGGGCGAGGCTGTTGATTTTAAGGAGGTGAACGGAGAAATGGATCAGCTTTAAATGACCGTTTCGTCTGCAACCGATCGCTTTTGCCGTGAGGTTGGATGTTGGGTGGTGAATGTAAATTGGTCATGATGCACAAATCTCACTCGAGGGTCCGTGTCTTTAACGGAAAGTAGAACAACAGGAGAGCCATTAACGACTGGATCACCTTCCACTGAAAATCCAACAGCAACGAGCTCAGTTTCAAGCTCGTTCACAGTATTTTCCCCTTCAACAGGTAAATGGAAGGGAGCAAGGCCCTTACCTCCAAATTTGTGCCTCATTGACCTCTGCAGGAACTGGGAGTACAGATAAAACATAGAAGAGACAATTTGGAAATCAATTGTTCCGCTGAAAAGGGAGATGGTTAAATGTTTTGTGTTGTCGTTCAGGCGGAGTTCCAACATGTAACGCAGATGTGGACCAGAACGTCCAGAGTGGTCACAGGGATTAACTCGGGGAACCACTAAAAACCCTGAACATACATTGTGCTTGGTTTCAGAAATTTGATGTTGATGTGCAGCCAATCTCTAAACTTTGGGCAATCCCTCGTCTGTGCCAAATGTCTTAATATCCAGGAATTGTCACATATCAGTTGATTTGATCATCTGTTTGCTAAAAAACAGTAGCACCGAAAATTGACATGCTGCTTTCCACCCCACTGGAAGGAAAGGCAATATTCGAAGGTTAGATGTCCCATAGTGGCTCCAATCTACGAGTTCCTGATTCGCTGGAGAAGCTACAGTATCTGACCAAGTGTTTTCCGCATCTTGGCTCTGATTACAATTGGGAAACTTAACCCACTGAACATTAACAGTAGAAATTCTGCCTCACACGCTGGAGAAAGAATCAGAGAGTTGTATGTGATTGTAGTGTCTACTATTGTAGATGCTACAAAATAAATGGAAACATACACAAATGTTGTCAACTCAAGACTGGTATACATAGGAACATAGCAACTTAGGAAGTAGGAACAGGAGTAGGCCAAAAATGGCCCCTCTAGCCTGCTCCAGCATTCAATACGTTCATGGCTGATCTAATTTATGAGCTAATTCCACATACCTGCCTTCTCCCCATATCCCCTAATTCCTCTATCATTAAAAATTAATGTAACTGAATTTTAAATATGTTTAATGAGGCAGCCTCAACCACTTCCCTGGTTAGATAATTCCAAACATTCACTACTCTCTGGGAAAAACTATTTTTCCTCATCTCTGTCCTAAATCTACTCCCACGAATCTTGAGACTGTGTCCTCTCGTTTTAGTTTCCCCAGCCAGCTCAAAAAACCTTCCTCAATCTATCCTATCCATACCCTTCATAATCTTATATGTTTCTATAAGATCTCCTCTCATTCTTCTGAACTCGAGCGAATACAATCCTAGACGATTTAATCTTTCATCATAAGTCAACCCCTTCATCCCAGGGATCAACCTAGTAAACCTGCTCTGGACTGTCTCCAAAGCCAGTATATCCTTCCTCAAATATGGAGACATAGTACTCCAGGTGCGGTCTCACCAGTACCTTATACAGTTTCAACATTACCTCCCTACTCCTGAATTCAATTCCTCTAGAGATGAAGGCCAACATTCCATTTGCCTTCTTAATAACCTGCTGCACCTGCAACCTAACTTTTTGCGATTCATGCACAAGCACTCCCAAGTCCGTCGGCACAACAGCATGCTGTAGTTTTTCACCCTTTAAATAATATTCAGCTCTTTTATTTGTCTTGGCAAAGTGGATAACCTCACACTTAGTAACATTGTACTCCATCTGCCAGACCTTTGCCCACTCATCCAGCTTAACTATATCCCTCTGCAGACTCTCCACATCCTCATTACAATTTGCTCTTCCACTCAATTTGGTGTCATCCGCAAACTTGGCTACACCACATTTTGTCCCCTCCTCCAAGTCATCAATGTAAGTGATGAACAGTTGTGGGCCTAACACTGACCCCTGCGGAACCCTACTTACCACTCTCTGCCAACCTGAAAAACTCCCATTTATCCCGACTCTCTGCCTCCTGTCAGACAACCAATTTTCAATCCAGGCCAATATACTTCCCCGGACTCCACTTTCCTGTAACTTACTGAGAAGTCTCTTGTGCGGCACCTTATCAAACGCTTTCTGGAAATCCAAATATACTACATCAACCTGTTCCCCTCTATCCACCGCACCCATTATATCCTCAAAGAACCCTAACAAGTTTGTCAAACAAGATCTTCCCTTTCTAAAACCATGCTGTGTCTGCTTGATTGAACCCTTACATTCCAAAAGTTTCACTATTTCATCTTTAATGACGGCTTCAAGCATATTTCCAACCACAGACATCAAGCTAATTGGCTGATAATTTCCAGTCTTCTCTGGCTACATCCCTTCGTAAAAAGTGGCGTGACATTTGCTGTCTTCCAGTCTGCCGGGACTTGCCCAGAATCCAAGGAATTTTGGTATATGACCACCAATGCATCAACTATAACTTCTGCCATTTCCTTCAGAACCCTTGGATGCGTATCATCAGGACCAGGTGATTTGTCTGGCTTTAGTCCCATTAGTTTCTTCATCACTACTTCCTTTGTAACAACTATTTTATCAAGGCCCTCCCCAACATTCGCATCCTTAACTCCGCACATGGGCATGCTGGACATGTCTTCCACCGTGAAGACTGATACAAAATATTTGTTTAATGCCTCGGCCATTTCCTCATTTTTTGCTATCAGTTTTCCTTTCTCATCCTATGTTAACTCTGGCCACCCTCTTCCATTTTATATATTTATAAAATTTTTTGCTTTCTGTTTTTTATATTTTGTGCCAATTTACTTTCATAATCCTTTTTCCCATTTCTTATTACCCGCTTTGTAACCCCTTGTTGTCTCTTAAAGTTTTCCCAATCTTCCAGTTTCCCACTGCTCTTTGCAGCTTTGTACACCTGTGCCTTCAATTTTATACTCTCCTTTATTTCCTTTGTTAACCACGGTTGATTTTTCCCTCCCTTGCTGCCCTTTTTCCTGACCGGAATATATTTTTGTTGAGCATTACAAAATATTTCTTTGAAAATCTTCCACTGTTCCTCAACTGTTTCATCAATTAGCCTGTGCTCTCAGTCCACTCTGCCCAATTCCTCCCTCATCCTATGGTAGTCACCCCTGTTTAAGCATAATATATTAGTTTTAGATCTAACTATTTCCCCTTCCATCTGAATGAGAAATTCAATCATACTATGATCGCTATTTCCCAGATGGTCTCTGACTATTACATCATTTACTCTACCTATCTCATTGCACAACACTAGATCCAGGAGAGCATTTTCTCTTGTGGGTTCCTTAACATGTTGCTCAAGAAAGCTATTGCGGATGCATTCTATGAAGTCCTCTTCCAGACTCTCACGACCAACTTGATTTTCCCAATCTATGTGGAAGTTAAAGTCCCCCATGACGACTGTCGTATCATTATTACATGTCTCACTTATCTCTCTATCTATTTCCTGTGCCACTAAACTATTGTTATATGGTGGGCGATAGATAACACCCACCAATAATTTTTTCCCTTTGTTATTCTTTATCTCTACCCAAATGGACTCAACATTATGCTCTTTAGATCTTATATCATTCCTCACTACTGCCTGGAGCTCATCTTTGATTAAGAGTGCAACTCCACCTCCCTTACCATCGTGTCTATCTCTTTGCACCACCTCATACCCTTGAAAGTTTAATTCCCACCTTGAAGCCATGTTTCCGTGATGGCCACCAAATCATAGGCATGGGTACTGATTTGCGCCTCAAGTTCACTAACCTTATTTCTAATACTGCGGGCATTCAGATAAAGTGCCCTTATGCTCTTTGTCCTTTTAATATCTAGTGACTTCTGTAACCTTTTCTTTTGATTTTTCTGCCCACTACTTTTCTTTGTAATTTTCTTAAGACTATCATTGACCCGAAAACTCACTGCACCATCTGATTTTTTACTTTCTCCTCCCAACATTACTTTTCCTATTTTACTTTTCCTGGCCATTACTTTATCTTCCCTAAGCTTTTCCCTATCACTCTGGTTCCCATACCCCTGCCAAATTAGTTTAAACCTTGCCCCACTGCTGTACCAAACATACTTGCCAAAATGTTGACACCTTTTGGATTTAGCTGCAACCCGTCCCTCTTGTAAAGATCATGCCTTCCCCAAAAGAGATCCCAATGATCCAAGAAAACAAATTCTTGCCTCGTACACCAGCACCTCAGCCACATGTTCATTTTCCTTATCCTTACATTCTTTTCATCACTTGCATTTGGAACAGGTAGTAATCCCGAGATCACCACCCTGCCGTTCCTGTCTTTCAGGTTTCGTCCCAGCTCACTGTAATCCCTTTTCATTACCTCCTCCCTTTTCTTGTCAATGTCATTTGTACCCACATGTACCAAGACATCAGGCTGCTCTCCCTCTCCTCTCAGAAAATTTTGGTCCCGATTTGTGATATCTCGTACCCTTGCACCAGGGAGGAAGCACACCATGCGGGTATACTTATCTGGCTCACAGAACCTCCTGTCTGTACCCTTGACAATAGAGTCCCCAATAACTACTGCATTTCTTCTTTTCCTTTTCTTTTGCACCACTCTGCCAGGCTCATTGCCATTGACCTGGTGCCCGTGGCCACCTTCTGTCCGGTCATCTCCCTCAACAGAATCCAACACAACATAACTGTTGCTGAGTGGGATAGTCACTGGTGTGCTCTCCATTTTTCTCGCTTTTTTCTTCCCCCCCTGACGGTTTCCCACTTACCTGACACGGGTTCTGGAGTATTTATCACCCTGAAAGTTGAGTCGATTAACTCCTCACTCTCCCTTACAAGCCGCAGGTCATCAATCTGCAACTCCATATCCCTATTCGCTCCCTTAGTAACTGCATCTCGGTACACCTGGTGCAGATGTGGCCATTTGGGAGGGTGAAGGTCACCCATTGTTCTCACATCTGACACCCAGTACAGAGCACTAACCCTATTGGCATGACTCTGAATACAAAGACAAATAACTCAGCTTACCTTTTCTCCTTGCCTGCTTTCTCCGAAGCCTGATAAGCCAAGCCAAGAAGTTTAACTCCTTCACTGCTCCACTCACTCACTGAGCCACTCCTCGCTGGCCGCTCCCTCCCCTTTCACTCCTTTTATTGGCCCCTTGACCAATTAACCCTGTCACTGTCAGCAAGCTCCTCCGCCTCTGATTCACAGCCCGACTCTCTCCAAGCTCCCCCTCCGACTCCCAGCCGAACCAAGTTTATTGCAGACATATACAGACCTTTTATTCCCTGCCTGTTAATGAGCTTTTAGTGACCAGCAGGTTAAAGCTATGAGCCATTAGTGCCCCACTCATTTAGGCAAGGGCGTCATCTGATCTACTGACTGTACTTTGGCGCCCAGCACTGCTAGACCACGATGTGTCAGGTAAGTCTGTGAACTGATGGTGGCGGTTCGCAATACCGCGCTGTGCGTATACTACAAGATGTTATTTATTCTGACAATAAATGAACTATGAACTTTGAACATTTTAAATTTTAAGCTGAGATTGTGGTGAAAAAGTTTGGGGGGATGACAAAACTTATTTGCGTTTCAACAGGTTCTGACACTACCGTTCAAGTGACAACAGTGGAAATTACCCCATCAGAAACTTCAACGTTAACAAGCACGACAGATGTTTCCACGTCACCCATCAGAACCCCGACCACAGAAGGTAACTACAAAGTCAAATTTTGATGCCAATCAGGGCGAGGCTGTTGATTTTAAGGAGGTGAACGGAGAAACGGATCAGCTTTAATTGACCGTTTCGTCTGCAACCGATCGCTTGTGCCGTGAGGTTGGATGTTGGGTGGTGAATGTAAATTAGACATGATGCACAAATCTCACTCGAGGGTCCATGTCTTTAACAGAAAGTACAACAACAGGAGAGCCGTTAATGACAGGATCACCTTCCACTGAAAATCCAACAGCAACGAGCTCAGTTTCAAGCTCATTCACAGGATCCTCCACTTTAGCAGGTAAATGGAAGAGAACAAACTCCTTTCCCCTAATGTGGAACTCAATCACCACTGAGGGAACGTGTTGTGTGGTAACAGTGTATATATTAAAGCACAGGCAGATTGAAATTGGAGAATATTAAATCTGTCTGTAGTAGCTACGGCAGAGTTTGGGTTTAGGATCTGAATTTTTAGGATGGATTCGGGATGGATGGATTTCCTCAGGGAATGTTCAAGTTAACAAAACTTATTTGCGTTTCAACAGAGTCCGACACTACAATTCAGGTGACTACAGCAGGAACGAGCCCATCAGATACACCAACATTAACAAGCACGACAGATGTTTCCACGTCACCGACCGGTACCCTGACCACAGAAGGTAACGACAAAGTCAAATTTTGATCCTAATCAGGGCGAGGCTATTGATTTTAAGGAGGTGAACGGAGAAACAGATCAGCTTTAATTGGCCATTTCCTCTGCAACCGATCGCTGGTGCAGTGAGGTTGCATATTGGGTGGGGAATGTAAATCGGATACGATGCACAAATCTCACTCGAGGGTCCGTGTGGCCGCGTCCAATGTACTCACGACACGCCAATATTTTGTGTCTTCCGCCATTATACCCCGAAGACAAAACTGGTTTTCAGCTTGAAGAAACCAAATTCAAGGCTGATGTGTCCAGAAAGGAGGCAAATGAAGCCCAATTGCATTAACTGCCATGGCGGCGGCAGTTGTTCCTGCTGTTGAAATTTCCTCCTTTTCCATAATGCATAATGATTGAAATTTGTTGAATCTTAACTTCGGGGTCACCAATTTGTAGTGGCTACTAGGGTAGATGCTACAAAATAAAGTCAAACACACACAAATGTAGTCAACTCAAGACTGGTTTATTGCAGACATACACAGACCTTTTATTCCCTGCCTGTTAATGAGCTCGTTAGTAACCAGCAGGTTAAAGCTATGAGCCATTAGTGCCCCGCGGCTTTAGGCAGGGTCTTCATCTGATCTACTTGCTGTACTTTGGCGCCCAGCACTGCTAGACCACGAGGTGTCAGGTAAGTCTGTGAACTGACTGCAGGGGAATCTGCAGATTCTGACCATGTGTTTTCTGCATCTGGACTCTGATTACAATCAGAGAAATTAACACACACATCACTAACATTTCAAAATTTTTGCAGAATTCAAAGCTTTTAGTTAACAAAACTATTTGCCTTTGAACAGGTTCAGAAATGACCATCAAGGTGACAACAGCGGGAACAACCCCATCAGAAACTTCAACAAGCACGACAGTTCGTTCCACATCATCCACCAGAACCCCGACCACTGAAGGTGATGACAAAGTCAAAGATCAATGCAGATCAGGGTGTTGAGATTTACAGAGAGCTTTCTTGGATTATGAGTGAAACCATAATTCACCAGAAAACCCCACCCCCCTCAGGATGGGAGGAAAATGGAGCACCACACAGACACGGGGAGAACGTACAAACTCCTTACAGACAGGAGAATGGGGTGGGTGGGGAATCTCATTGAAACATTTTGACTGTTGAAAGGTGTGGACAGAGCAGATGTAGAAAGGTTGTTTCCCCATGGTGGGAGAGTCCAGGACAAGAGGCACGACTTCAGGATGGAAGGGCGTCCGCTTAGAACGGAGACGCGGAGGAATTTCTTCGGCCAGAGGGCAGTGAATCTGCGGAATTTGTTGCCACAGGCATTTGTGGAGGCCGGATCATTGGGTGTGTTTAAAGTATAGGTCCATGATTAGCCAGGGCATCAAAGGTTATGGGGAGAAGGCTGAACAATGGGGCTGAGTGGGTCAACTCATGATTGAATGGCGGGGCAGACTTGATGGGCTGAATGGCCTATTTCTGCTCCTATGTCTTTTGCCAGATTCAGAGCTGGGTCGCTGGCTCTGTGACAGTGTCGCGCTAACCATGCTCCAATGTCTATGAAATTTTCACTGTTTATTTTTAAAAATTTAGACTACAGCAGGGTAACAGGCCCTTCCGGCCCAAGAGCCTGTGCTGCTTGATTACACCCCATTAACATACTCCCCTCCCAGCACATTTCAAACGGTGGGAGGAAACCAGAGCCTCCACAGGGAAAAGCCATGCAGACTCGGGGGGAGAACGTGCAAACTCCTTGCTGACAGCGTGGGATTCAAATCTCGGTCCTAATCGCTGGCACAATAACAGCATTGTGCCGACTGCAATGCCACAAAAGAGTAAGGGTAAAGGAAAATCGTGCACAGGATGCTTCTCTTCTGGTGTCTCACAATGATGAAAAATGTAGGATCATCCTCGGTTTCCCCTCTCAGCCAAATAATGGTGGAGTAAACCATTCAGCAATCTCATTCTCCTACAAGGGATTGGGAGCCAAATTCCTGACCTTCGGTCACCTGCTTGAGGCTCAAGCATCCCGGACAACAATACTTGCACATTTCCCGTAATATGAAGCATTTCAAAGTTAAAATCTAAAGCAGGGGTTCTCTCACATCCCACTTTGAGTAATCCCTAGGTTATCGAGAAGGCCAATGGAACATTGGCCCTCACCACTGGAGGGGTTGGATTTAGGAGCAGGGAGATTCTGCTGCAACTGTACACGGTCCTGGCGAGGCCGCATCTGGAGAATCGCGTGCAGTTCTTGGCTCCTGGCTTGAGGAAGGACGGACTGACTTTGAAGGCGGTGCAGAGGAGAGTCATCAGGTTGATTTCAGATAAGAGGGGGTCAGTCTATGAGGAGAGATTGAGTCATCTGGGACTGTACTCGCTGGAATTTCGAAGAATGAGGGGGTATCTTATAGAAGCTTATAAAATATTGAAAGGTATAGATAAGATAGAGGTGGGTAAGTTGTTTGCATTGGTCAGGGAGACTAGAACTAGGGGACATGGCCTCAAGATTTGGGGTAGTAGATTTAGAACTAAGATGAGGTGGAATTGCTTTTCCCAGCGGGCGGTGAAACTGTGGAATTCCCTGCCCATTGAAGCAGTGGAGGCAACCTCAATCTTCAGGTTGGACAGATTTGTACATAGTCGGGAAATTGAGGGATATGGGGAAAAGGCAGATCGGCGGAGATGAGCCGATCATCGGATCAGCCATGATCTCATTGAATGGCAGAGCAAGGCTTGACGGGCTGAATGGCCAACCCCTGCTCTAGACCCTTATGTTCAATTACTCTATTCCAACACTGAAAAACAAATCTAATGTGTCTATTTTAATTCTCAAACAGCCTCTATACTTACAACCAAATCGGTAACCTCCACTGCTGGACAATCAATCACAACTGAAGTGGTGTCCACCACAGGTAACAATCACCGATTACGTGTTGTATGTACTGAACAAAAAGACATTTGTTTATGACATTTTAGAAATATACCAATGTCGAGTTTAAAAAAAAAACCCTGGTATCCACCTTTGGGGATTGGTAGATGCCAGAAAAGTGAATTTTCCGGTTGTTTGAGCTTGCGTGTTGCGTGATTGGCAAGCTGACAGTGAGGCGCGCCGAATTTAAACTTGCATTTATTTGCAACTTGGTTGAGGCCATCAGTTGCTTGAATTCCGGATAATACTGTCTAAGGATTTAGTATTGCGATAAATTCCACAAGGTTCCACAGCAGCATTGTGTTAATTGAAGTTGACTCCGCGGGGTGGTCTGTGCGACGCCGTTGCAGCTTAAGTGACCCAGGTTTGAATTCTGCACTGTCTGTATGGACCGTGTACATTCTCCCCCCATGTGCATGCGGGTTGCCTCTGGGGGCTCTGGTTCCCTCCCACAGTCTAAAGGGGTAAAAGTTCAGAAAAATTAAATGCGTGGGACCACACCCAGCACTGCTCTTTGTAATGCAGTGGCAGCTAAACCATGGCTCGTGAGCCACATAGAACCATAGAACACTATACAGCACAGAAAACAGGCCATTTGGCCCTTCTAGCCTGTGCCAAGGCATCATCCCATTGGTCCCACTGGCCTGCCCCCATTCCTCTCCCATCCATGTGTCTATCCAATTTATTCTTAAAATGTGAGAGCCACATCAGATGGCAGCTCATTCCACACTCCCACCGTATTTCCTAGACCATCAGTGCACTGTGATTAGTCAGGGGTTGCTTAAGGTGGGAAGAAAAAGTTTGAAAACTTTTAATCGTCCCTCATTGACTCGTTATGTGCACGGTTTCAGAGTGCCAAAGGAAATGGGCCAATGACAATTTTTCTCAAGCCAAATATTTCCAGAAACAATCAGGTCTGGAACAGTGATTCTCAACCTTCCATTCCCACCCATCTCCCACCTTAAGCAACCCCTGACTTCTTTCTATTCTTTGGCTTGGCTTCGTGGACGAAAATTAAATGGAGGGGTAATGTCCACGTCAGCTGCAGGCTTGTTTGTGGCTGACAAGTCCGATGCGGGACAGGCAGACACGGTTGCAGCGGTTGCAAGGGAAAATTGGTGGGTTGGGGTTGGGTGTTGGGTTTTTCCTCCTTTGTCTTTTGTCAGTGAGGTGGGCTCTGCGGTCTTCTTCAAAGGAGGTTGCTGCCCGCCGAACTGTGAGGCGCCAAGATGCACGGTTTGAGGCGATATCCGCCCACTGGCGGTGGTCAATGGGGCAGGCACCAAGAGATTTCTTTAGGCAGTCCTTGTACCTCTTCTTTGGTACACCTCTGTCTCTGTGGCCAGTGGAGAGCTCGCCATATAACACGATCTTGGGAAGGCAATGGTCCTCCATTCTGGAGACGTGACCTACCCAGCGCAGTTGGATCTTCAGCAGCCTCTGCCATCTCGAGTACTTCGATGTTGGTGATGAAGTCGCTCCAATGAATGTTGAGGATGGAGTGGAGACAACGCTGGTGGAAGCGTTCTAGGAGCCGTAGGTGATGCCGGTAGAGGACCCATGATTCAGAGCCGAACAGGAGTGTGGGTATGACAACGTCTCTGTATACGCTAATCTTTGTGAGGTTTTTCAGTTGGTTGTTTTTCCAGACTCTTTTATGTAGTCTTCCAAAGGCGCTATTTGCCTTGGCGAGTCTATTGTCTATCTCGTTGTCGATCCTTGCATCCGAAGAAATGGTGCAGCCGAGATAGGTAAACTGGTTGACCGTTTTGAGTTTTGTGTGCCCGATGGAGATGTGGGGGGGCTGGTAGTCATGGTGGGGAGCTGGCTGATGGAGGACCTCAGTTTTCTTCAGGCTGACTTCCAGGCAAAACATTTTGGCAGTTTCTGCAAAACAGGACATCAAGCGCTGAAAAGCTGGCTCTGAATGGGCAACTAAAGCGGCATCGTCTGAAAAGAGTAGTTCACGGATAAGTTGCTCTTGTGTCTTGGTGTGAGCTTGCAGGCGCCTCAGGCGCCGTGCGGTACCGGATGTAAACAGCGTCTTCATTGTTGAGGTCTTTCATGGCTTGTTTCAGCATCATGCTGAAGAAGATTGAAAAGAGGGTTGGTGCGAGAACGCAGCCTTGCTTCATGCCATTGTTAATGGAGAAGAGTTCAGAGAGCTCATTGCTGTATCTGAACATTTTCGGCGACACGAGGTATTATTCTATTTAGGAGAATCCTAGCAAAGATTTTGCCTGCAATGAAGAGCAGCATGATTCCCCTGTAGTTTGAGCAGTCTGATTTCTCGCCTTTGTTTTTGTACAGGGTGATAATGATGGCATCACGAAGGTCCTGAGGCAGCTTTCCTTGGTCCCAGCAGAGCTTGAAAAACTCATGCAGTTTGGCATGCAGAGTTTTGCCGCCAGCCTTCCAGACTTCTGGGGGATTCCATCCATACCTGTTGCTTTGCCACTTTTCAGTTGTTCAATTGCCTTATATGTCTCTTCCCGGGTGAGGACCTCATCCTGCTCTAGCCTTAAGGGCTGTTGAGGGAGCTGGAGCAGGGCGGATTCTTGGACTGAGCGGTTGGCACTGAAAAGAGATTGGAAGTGTTCTGGCCATCGGTTGAGGATGGAGATCTTGTCGCTGAGGAGGACTTTGCCATCTGAGCTGCGCAGCGGGCTTTGGACTTGGGGTAAGGAGCCATACACAGCCTTTAGAGCCTTGTAAAAACCCCTGAAGCCGCCAATGTCCGCGCTGAGCTGGGTTTGTTTGGCGAGGCTAGTCCACCACTCATTTTGGATCTCCCGGAGTTTGCACTGAAGATGGCTGCATGTGCGGTGGAAGGCTCGTTTCTTCTCTGGCCAGGACGGATTTGCAAGGTGAGCCTGGTGGGCAGCTCGCTTCTTTGCCAGCAGCTCCTGGATTTCCTGGTTGTTTTCGTCGAACCAGTCCTTGTTTTTCCTGGAGGAGAAGCACAGTACCTCTTCAGTGGATTGCAGTATGGCAGTCTTCAGCTGATCCCAGAGGGTTTCAGGGGACGAGTCCATGAGGCGGATTGCATCCTCGAGCTTTGCTTTGAGGTTTGCCTGGAAGTTTCCTCTCACTTCGTCTGACTGCAAGTTTCCAACATTGAACCTCTTTCTGGGGGCTTTACTGTTCCTGGACTTTGGCTTGAAGTGAAGGTTGAGCTTGCAGCGAACCAGCCGGTGGTCAGTGTGGCATTCCGCGCTGGGCATGACCCTGGTGTGGAGCACATCTCGTTTGTCTCTTTCTTGCACCAGGATGTAGTCCAGGAGGTGCCAGTGTTTGGATCAGGGATGCATCCAGGTGGTCTTAAGGGTGTCCCTCTGCTGAAAAAGGGTGTTTGTAATGACAAGCCGCTGTTCTGCGCAGAGCTCCAACAGGAGGCGCCCGTTGTCGTTGCACTTGCCGACACCATGCTTGCCCAGGATTCCTGCCCAGGTTTCTGAGTCTTTGCCGACGCGAGCGTTGAAGTCGCCAAGGATGACAACCTTGTCGGCTCTAGGGGTGCGTGAATGAGGTTGTGCAGATCAGGGTAGAACTTGTCCCTTTTTGCTGGTTCCGCCTGGAGGGTTGGAGCATAGACACTGATGAGGGTGATGTGACGCTTGTTTTGAAGGGGGAGTCGCATGGACATGATCCGGTCCGAGTGGCCTGTCGGGAGATTTTTGAGTTTGGAGGCAATGGAGTTCTTGACCATGAAGCCTACACCAGATAGGCGTCGTTCATCCACAGGCTTGCCAGACCAGTATAGTATGTAGCCCGCGCCGCATTCTTGGAGGCTGCCTACATCTTCTCAAGGTGGACTTCACTGAGAGCGGCTATGTCGATGTCAAGTCTGAGGAGTTCAAGTGCGATGAGGGCAGACCGACGTTCAGGTCGGTGGCTGTCAGCCTTGTCTAGCATGGTTCTGATGTTCCAGCATGCTAGCTTGAGTTTGTGAGCATCTTTTGAGAGGGAGGACGTGGACATGTCCTCGGGCCTGCGCAAAGGAGCTTTTAGGTGGAGTGCAGTGTGCGCAGTACTGGCCCCACCCTTTACACCCATGGTTAGTGTGCCATGGCCAAGCAAACTGGGATGTGGCAACGAGGTCCTTGGGTCGTAGGTTTTATATCGGAGTGGCCTTCTCCTATGCAGGTTTCTTACCCGGGCTGGAGGGACCTGCCTCCCCTCCTAGGTCGGACCATACCCTGACTAATGACTCGTTATGTGCACGGTTTCAGAGTGCCAAAGGAAATGGGCCAATGACAATTTTTCTCAAGCCAAATATTTCCAGAAACAATTGGGTCTGGAACAGTGATTCTCAACCTTCCATTTCCACCTATCTCCCACCTTAAGCAACCCCTGACTAATCACAGAGCACCGATGGATAGGGATTGCTTAAAGTGGTCCGGGGGTGGAAAGGAGAATCACTGCCCTAAACCTTTCCCCTTTCACCTTAAAGCCACATATTTATCTCTCCCAAGAGCCAACCCACATTGATTCGGTCCACCCACCTCATAATCTTGTAAACCTCGATCAAATCTCCCCTCATTCTTCTATGTTTCAGGAAATAAAATCCCAAACTGTTTAATCTTTCCCTGTAACTCAACTCTTGGAGTCCGGGGAACATCCTAATCAATTTTCTTCGCACTCTTTCAATCTTATTGATATCATTCCTGTGGTTAGGTGACCAGAACTGCACACAATGCTCCAAATTTGACCTCACCAATGTCTTAAACAACCTCACCATAACATCACAGCTCCTGCACTCAATACTTTGATTTATGAAGGCCAAGGTGCAAAAAGCTCTCGATACAACCCTGTCTACCTGTGACGCCACTTTCAGGGAATTACGTATCTATATTCCCAGACCCCTTTGTTCCTCCGCACTCGTCACTGCCGTTCTCCAGCAGTCTGCGGCCGATGCTAGTCGCCGACTGCAGTCCCCAGCAGCCCACAGCTTCCACACCAGCAGCCCACCACACCTGCGGGTCCCTCAGCCGCAGAGTTCCCCCACCCCCCACCTGTCCGCCTGCCACTATGGTTGCCGTCACCCCTCCTTCTCCCCTGGTGCCCCACTCCAGCCCACCTGCAGCCCCCCCCCCCTCGCGGCTGCTGCTGGCAATCAAGTTCCATTACCTTGGGCGCAGGCAGGATTCCACCTAAAACCCTTCCCCCCCGTTGGCTCCCTCGACGGGCCCTTCCAAGCCTGCGCGGAGCTGATGGTCACCGTACCCAGCGGGAGCACTACATCTCCACTCCCCTGCCCCAGCGGCAGCACCGTCATCTTCAATCTCCGCTTCCGGTGTCGCAAAAACCTCGGCAAACTCCTGAGGAAGTGAAGGTGCTGGACATGCTTTCTTCACGATGCCTTTGGTCCAGGAAAGATCTTCTGAGGTAGAGACTCCCAATTTGGAGTCAAGTTTTAAAAGTGGATGACTCAGAATTATATTCCTTGTTCTAAACTGCCTTGATCTTGTTTCCACCAGTTAATCCATGTTCAAATGAAGGTTCCTGGGATGGCCAGAAATGTATTTGCCAAAATCCCTATATAGGACAGTTCTGCGAATTCATTTCTGAATCTGTCCAAGGTGAGTTGAATTTGTTTAAATATGAAACAAGAAAATGGAGCGTAGAAGGTTGAGGGGGGATTTGATAGAGGTATTTATGAGGGGGATGGATGGAGTAGATGAGAGGAGGTGAGATTGGAATGAGGGGTCGTGTTAAGGGTCAGAGGACAAAAGTTTAGAGAGAGCTTCTTCACTCAGAGAGGGGTGGCTACGTGGAATGAGCTTCCGAAAGAAGAGGTCGCGGCAGGGTCAATTTTGTCTTTTAAGAGAAGATTGGATGACTGCATGGATGGGAGGGGGTTGAAGGGTTATGAGCAGGGAGCGGGTCGGTGGGACTAGAGGGGATCACTTAAATCGGTGCGGACTAGAGGGGCCAAGATGACCTGTTTCCGTACTGGAATTGGTGATACAATCACCAGCTGACTGTAGGGGGCGATCTCTGTACCTGCAGGAAGACCACCCAAGGGGGCTGACTCCATCTGGGCCGGCTGCCCATCAGCCGACCTGACTGTAAACCTGAGCTGGTCCACACGGGGAGCCACCAAGGCATGGACTGGTGTTCAGACTTTCACTGGAATAAAGCCTGTGGTACGGTTGTGATAGTACGGATTCTATCACCGATGTATATATGTGTATATTGAAGTATAGGATGGCTGTGATTGGCTGAGAGCTAAACCATGCCTACGGCAGGTCTTAAAGGGTTGCTCCTAGCCAGACCCAGATCATTCTGGACTGGTCGACCTACATGCGATACACTCCAGTCTTTTGGTTAATAAAAGCTTTGGTTTGAATCAACAAGCCTTTGACTCTTTTGAAGTGCACTACAACGGTCCTTTCTGAATTTGTGCTCATTCGCTGCTACCTCAGCCTGCCACAATTTACTCCAGTAAAGGTCTGATCACCAGTTCAAGCTTTGGTGGCTGATCTGCTCAACGAAGGTAGGATGTAAAAATGAGGGTCTGATGGCTAGTGAGGAAACGGAAACTCTGCATCTTTCAGAAACTTGGGAATTAATGGCCTGGGGATCATTCCTTTATCAAGATTTCTTCACGGACATGGAATAAGATGGGTGTACTGTTACACAAAGGCAGACAAAGCTTCGCCATCAGCAGAAATTGCCCCATACCACTTACAGTCAGAGAAGGAGAAGCAAAAGAGAGTTCCCCTCCCCTCCAGAGTCACCAATTGTCCGTGGATTTACCTCCAGTGCTCCTGCGGCCTCCCCAGTCCCAACCATCGGCCGCCCAAGCTCCAGATCCGCATCTCCTTCATCACCCTCGGTGGCCTGGTTCCGATACCTGGTACTACTCCCCCCTTCAGTCAGTCTCGAGACAGCGTCCGGCGGTCCACAGCCCATTCAGATCCCCCCCCGAGTCACCAACAGCCCCGCCGCCTGGGCACTCTTCAGCTGCAGAGGTTTCCCGCACCGGTCCGCTGCCGCTGTCGCCCCTTTCCTCTGCCTCTTCTCAAATAGGGTGGGTGGTCTTTCCGGTGCCCTAGTTCCCCAGCGTCTGTAACCCCTCAAGGCCGCTGCTGGACACAGGCGCTACCGCCTCGGGCCCTGGACCCCCTGGTGGTGAGAGGTGGGGGTGGGCAGGATTTTAAAATAAAATCAACCACATTTGGCTACCTTAACAGGCCAGGAAAAGCCTGTACGGAGCTGTTCGCGGTCAGGCTGGATGGTAGAACCCTGCAAAGGAGCGCAGGGGTCTCTGCTTTCCATGGGTCCACACCAGTCATTACAACAGCACTGTAATTTTTATTCCCTCATTCCACCCTGATGATAAGACAGGGATGTTGATGCCTAATTCTCATTCCTCTTTCCCCCTCACAAAGGGGGATGTAAAGTATTGACACACATGGTATTGTATTGCAGGGAATGTTTCATATGCTATCAGCGTAACCATGGAGATCAAGAACCGGAATTACACCAAAGAACTGAATTCCACAAATTCTCCCACATTCAAGGAATTTTCAAAGGAATTTCAGAAGCAGGTTGGCTGATTTCGACATGAAGACATGGGCCCTTCAGCCCCGCCACTTAATCATAAGCTGATCCATTTTCCCCACTGCCCGGCCTTCTCCCTGCCAACTCAAGAACCTCTGCCTCAAACACACCCAGCGGCCTGGCCTCCATGACCGTCAGTAGCTACAAATCCCACAGATTCTCCACCCTCTGGCTGAAGTAATCCCTCCATTCTGAGCGGGTCCCGAAGTTCTCCCGGACTCTCCCACCGTGGTGAAACAGGCTTTCTACACCAACTCTGTCCGCACCTTTCGATAATCAAAATGTTTCAATGAGATTCGGCCCCCCACCCTCCCCCACCACCCCTTTCTCCTAAATTCCAACGAGTACAGGCCAAGAGCTGCCAAATGCTTCTCTACTCTTTCATTTCCGGAATCATCCTAGAGAAACCTTCGCTGACATCAGCAATTTCTTTCTTAAATGTGGAGCCCAAACTCCTTCCAGGCAGCGCGGGATTCGAAGCCTGGTCCTGATCGCTGGCACTGTAACGGCGTTGCGCTGACCGCTGCGCCAGCCCAGCTGATCTTGGCTTCCCTAACCTCAGACGGCACAAAGTCTGCAAATGAAACTTCGCACCTTAACTCGTCAAGTTTATTGACGTCTGATTGTACAAGTCCAACCCGAAAAAACAGCATTTTCTGGTCCTCGGTGGAAAACATGTAAACACACAACCAGACGTAACACATGGGCAAACAAACAATACACACAGGATATACAAATAAATAAATATTGATTCGTGAATAGGAGAGTCTTGGACGGTCAGTGCGAGCAGTTCCCTTGGTTGTTCAGCGTTCTCACTGCCCGTGGGAAGAAGCTGTTCCTCAGCCTGGTGGTGCTGTCTCTGATCCTCCCGGATCTCTTCCGCCCCTGATGGGAGCAGCTGAAAGATGCTGCGCATGGGGTGGAAGGGGGTCCTTGATGATTTTGCGTGCCCTCTTCAGATATCAATCCCGGTAGATCATGTCGATGGGAAGAGGAGAGAGACCCCAGTGATCCTCTCTGCCGCTCTTATGGTCCTGCAGATTGACCTCCGATCCATTTCTCTGCAGCAACTGTACCCTTAAATACTTTTCTAAAAAATTCAAAGCAACAGACCTGTCTATGCTCACAGCCTGTCCATGTTTCCCTTTCAGATGGAACATATTTATGGTGAAATTCCTGGATATTATAAATCAGAAATTATAAAGTTAAGGTAAGTATCTGGAGAACATGAACCCTGATCTGATACATTTATGACCGCTGAGAAAAGATGGCTTTAAAACTTACTGGTATTTTATAAGATTAGTGTTTGTACTGACAATAACTACACTAGAATTGTGAGTATAAGACAGCTTTAATAAACTAATAAGTACACTCAAGAGGTCTTATCTCTCTGCAAGACGAACCTGGAAGGCTAGACTGTAGCTCTGGACTGCTTTCTATACAAGGTCACTGGGATGACCCCTGGTGACTTAGTGGTGTAATTACATATCACCACAGTGTTATCTGGACATCAGTTGAGGGTAAAAGCACACAGAAGAGCTGGAGGATCTCAGCCAGTCTTGCAGTGCCTGTAGGGATGTAATGGTACATTACTGATGTTTCGGGCCTGAGCCCTTCTTCAAAGAACAGGAAGGCATCCGAGTAAAGACGAGGCTGGCTTGGGGGGGTGGGAGCACAGACCAACAAAAGGTGTTAATTGGACATGATAAGAGGAAAGGTGAGAATTGATTTTGGCTCTGTGATAGGAGACAGAGGGAAAAGGGAAGAGAGAGAGAAAGGGTGAGTGATAAATGACCTCAATAATCAATATTTCTACCTTGGTAACAAATCAAAGATTACAACAGTAATTTAAAAAGGGTCCCCATGGTGTTTGAAAATTTACATCCAAATCAGAAATTGAGCATCTAATCATCTCTTAAGTTTAAACATGACGTCATGTAGCCATTGAGCGTGATTAGGCGGGGTAACATCTGAACAACACTGGAGCGTCTACCCTCGAAAGGAATGGATGGAAGTTGTCCTTTCCCCGACAAATTGATCGGCACACCAGTGTCGGCTGATGCTGGGGGGGGTGGGTGGGGGGGGGGTGGGGTGGCAGCTGAGGAAGTTGATCCCCGGTGTGATTCGGCATCAGCATCACCAAGCGCTTCCCTCTTCCATTGGGCCCTTAAGTGGTTGATTTTCCCCCCCCCCCCGCCATGAATTCCTGGGACAAGGTGCCAGCAAGAAAATGACCCCTAAATGGCCCCCACAGCATTTACCTGAATTATTAGTTGAATCACGAACCTTTTCAAAGGTCATACATGGATATAATGTGTCCCAGCCACTGAGCATGAGTGTGCAGGGCAACATCAAGCTTCAAGACAGAACTGAAACCCTTAGAGAGTTTCACTCAGGTCGTTTAAGTTAATGACCCAATCTTCTGGCCTCATTTTGACTTGGTGTGACTGTCCACTCTATCAGAATCTTGTAAACCTCCATCAAGTCTCCTCTCATTCTTCTTCACTTCAAAGAGAAAAGTCCCAGCTTCTGCCAACCTTGTCCCATAAGACTTGTTTCCCAATCCAGGCAACATCCTCTGCCCCCTCTCCATAGCGTCCACATCCTTCCTATAATGAGGTGACCAGAACTGAACACAATACTCTCAGTGTTGGTCTCACCAGAGATTTATAGAGCTGGAACATCACCTTTCGACTCCTGAACTCAATCCCCCCATTAATGAAGCCCAGCATCTCATTGGCCTTCTTAACTCTACTATCAACCTGAGTGGCGACCTAGAGAGATGTATGGATTTGGACCCAGTTACCGTGTTCTCTGCTTTCAAATTTCACCTTCCAAAATGCATCACCTCATACTTATCTGAATTAAACACCCTTTACCACTTCTCTGCCCAACTCGGCATCCTGTCCAGATCTTGATGTAAACTATGGCAGCCCTCAACGTGAAATTCCATCCCATCGTAGATTTCGTAGATTCATGTCAGAACTTAATGGAACTTATCCAGATCTTACTTTTGCTTTCTTCATTCTGTGGCAGTCCAGGAAGTATTATCGTTGATCACAAGGCTTTATTTGAAACTGGAACACAAATGTTTGATGGAGACGTGATAATGAAAACCAAGACCATGATTAAGAGAGTATTAGAAGAGAAAAACTGCACAAGTTTGATCGTTTCAGGTGATGAATCCATTCCATTTTCAGCTATTATTTAAATTTAAATGTAGGCATACAACGTGATTACAGGTAACCAGCCCGTGCCACCCAATTACACCTAATTGACCTACAACCCCCATACATTTTGAAGGGTCGAAGGAAAATTCACCCAGACACGGGGAGAGCATACAAACTTCTCACAGACAGCATGGGATTTGAAGCCCAATCCCTGATCACTGGCTCACTAACCGCTCTGCCAACCGTGCAGCCCGTACCCTTGTCTTTAGCCCCCCACCCACCCCCAGTCTGATGCTCGTGTGGCTTCCCCTTAGTGCCGGGGACTCTAGACTGTGGTCCCTCCCCTTGCATTGGCCTCCGGGCGCGCTCCCGCAGCCTGGCATGTGCCCGCCGTGCAGCACTGCCATGTTGACATCTCCACGCGCTGTAAGACTGACAGACCCAAGGGCGTCTTTCGCCGAGTTGACGGTCTTCCAGCAGGTGTGGGTGTCTGGCTCCATGTGTGCCCCCCGGGAATAGCCCATAGACCAGAGAGTTCTCTATCATGCTGCTGTTACCGTGACCAGGACACTTGACTCCTTGTTCTGCCCTGAACGAAGCAGGTGTTTGTGAGCCAATGCTTCTGTACCATGCTCCAACAAGCCACTCTGTTCATTTAGGAATTGAACACGAGAACTATCCTGGCCCAGCCACAGTTACACCTTTGTTAACAAAGACAAGAGATAATTATCTTCCCTCTTCACTAAAAAAATACAAGGAGGTTAAAGTTCAAATGAACATTAACATCTGGAAAACAGAAAATTACCGCATGTCTTTTGGCCCACAATGTTATATCAACCCATATACACCAGCAGAATGAAATCCCCCCCCTACCTTGAAACCCTCTATTTTTCTGTCTAAAGACTGGATTTTCTCCACCTTCGAGCTCTGCGTTTAAAAAAAGTATCGAAGGCGGATTATGGTGGGGGTGAGGGTGGGGGATCCAAACTCACCCGTCTTCAATCTGCCAAGAGGGATACCACCAGCGGTGGAGCGTGGCTCTCTGCCACAAGTCTAAAAGGAAGCATCCCCGTCTTGCTGGGTCGAAGCGGGAAGGCCTGATGACCTCGCGGTGACCGTCTTCAGCCTGTGACGAAAGTGCGGGAAATTCAAATTCATCTCGGGTGCGCAGCCGTGACACCTCTGGGCGCGAGTGCTTGACGTCGCAGTTGACGGTGGCATTGATGCCAGAAACTCCCCGCTTCCTTAGCTTCGGGAAGCCACCAGTAGTTTTGGTCTTGTAAACCGGGGTGGGGGGGTCGCAGGTGTGTCCCTTGCTGGGGCCTCATTTCTGTGAGGGGCGCTGGACAAAGTGGTGACTCTCTGTCTGCCTTACGGTGGACAAAAGTTAAAGAACTTCATGTATGTTACATTCTAAATATGACAATAATGGAACCTTTACCTTTATCGCACGGAGCTAGCTTTTTGATGCTCAGTTTAAACACGGAAGCCAGCTTCCCAAGGTGGGTCATGTTTAAGGAGATAATACGGCTTCGCGGTCTTAAACTCTCCATGTCAAAAACTTACCCTTGATGTCCCCCCTAAACATCCCTCCCTTCACTTTGTATAGATGCTTGCTATTCCCGCCCTGGGAAACAGGTGCCGGCTGTTCACCTTATCTATGCCTCTCAGAGTCCGGTAGAGATTATTAAATCTCCTCTCATCCTTCTCCAATGAGAAAAGTCCCAGCTCTGCTAACTGTCAAGAAAATTCTTCTCGACTTAGTTAATTAAATAACTACTGCAAGTGGTAAGATTCAAGCCTCCGCTTTATTGAGGGAGTGTCCCACAGAGGTCTGGCGTCTGCACGAGTCTCGCCTGACCTAATGTTACAGGAGTTGGTCTTTTATAGGCAAGGTCTTTTCTCATATTTAACATGATCACAAAATTATTGAGACAAACAACTTTTACAGAAAGATGTGATCATGGGAACACACAAAGGTTGATTAGAGAGCATTCTGTTCTTATCTAGCAGTTTGTTTGAACGTTTGTTTTTGGAAGACCCCTATTGATTAATCATTCCCTGCAATAACATGTTTTAAGCGGAGTCATTCCCTTTTGCTTAGTCCAACATTAATTCAATTTCTTCCACACTAACCTTGCCTCATACAACACGTTCTCTAATCCAGGCGACATCCTGGTAGTCTCCTCTGCCCCCTCTCCTCAGCTTCCACATCCTTCCTGTCATGAGGTGACACAGAACTGAACACAGAACTATATAACACAATATTTAACCGAAACCCAACCAAGTCTGTTTTTCTTTCCATTTGTTTGAGAAGTGAACTCTGCTGACTTCACTTAACAGACTTTGTAATTCTGTTTTTAATTGATATTTCAGAAAGGTGTGAAGGATTTCTGCTCTCATCGGATTATAAAAATGTCTCATTCACAAACACGGATTTTAAAGGTAAGTTTTACTTTCTCAAAACTAAAATCTAAACTTCACAAAAATACCATCTCAAGTAATGTCACCTTTATTTGCTGTTCATGCCATTCTTGCATGGTAAAAACAGGATAATGGGACCACAGAGCTGATTTACATCGATATAAAATGAGGGAAGCAGTTAAGACATTAAAATATTAAGGCGTAGTCCACAGCACACTATCCATATCTGTACTGGGAGTTCAGGAGACTGACAGCTTGTGGGGTGAGGGGGGGGGCGGTGGTGGAATGCTGTTTCCCACTCTGGGCGTAAGGGGCCCAAGTGATTCAGTACCTGAGCCCTCATGAATGTTTGAAATACGATAACTAATTAAAAATTTGCTTTATACTTCCTGCCACCTCCTGTGACTGAATATGGGTTCTCTGCAAATAAATTGTTTTAAGGTTTGAGAAACCATCTTGCTGCCACCTTTCTGGGCTTTTTAGAAAGAGTCACCATTGGAGTCAGTCTTGGTGCTGAGATAATCCTAAGGGGCTGTTGTCAGCATTTTTGGAACCCCCATTGGTATTCGGGAAGGGGGGCCGGCTGGCGTAGCAATCAGCGCAATGCCTTTACAGTGCCAGTGATCGAGACCCGGGGGTTTGAGTCCCACGCTGTCTGTACATTCTCCTCGGGGGGAGGGGGGCTACGGTTTCCTCCCACCATTCAAAGTTGAAATGTGCAGGGCTGTAGGTGAATGGAGTATAAATTAAAATTTTAAAAGAATTAAGGCCACAGTTTCCACAAAGGAGAACTGAGAGGTGGGATCTCTCAATATGGTGAAAATTTCACAGTTTGTGGTCAAACTCATAGGGCTTTACAGCAGAGGAAACAGGCCCTTCAGCCCTTCTGGTCTGTGCTAAACTATTATTCTGCCTTGGCCCACTGACCTCCACCCATTCCATACCCCATCCCATCCAAATTAAATGCTGAAATTGAACACGCATTCACAACACAGTTGGCAGCTCATTCCACACTCCCACCACTCTCTGCATGAAAAGATCCCCCTGAATGTTCCCCCCAAACCTCTCCTCTTTCACCCTTAACCCACATCCTCTGGTTTGTATCTCACCCACCCTCGGTGGAAGAAGCCTTTACTCTGCTGAGGTGAAAGATGAGTCTGTCTGAAGCAATTTAACAATTCACTGTATTTAAGAAGGGCCCATCATACTATTATGTCTATGCTGGTCAAGAACGAGAAATTATAATGAAAAAGGGTTTATTATCTCATGCAGTGGTTTTCAAACTTTTTCATTCCATTCACCTTAAGTATTCCCTATGCCATCGGTGCTCTGTGATTAGTAAGGGTGTGTGTGTGGAAATATAAAGTTTGAAAACCACTAATAATACCCCCGCTATCCGGCACCCACGGGGATTGGTAGATGTCGGTTATGCAAATTTTCTGGTTGCTTGAGACTTGCCCTTACAATGCCTAATTAGTACACCTGCATTAAGAATAAACATTAAGAGTCATTATACTTCAGTGCTGGTCACCTCATTACGTTAAGAGCGCAGAGGAGGTTTGCCAGGATGTTGCCTGGATTGGAAAACGAGGCAAGATTAACAGAGCTGGGACCTTTCTCTTTGGAGTGAAGAAGGATGAGAGGAGACTTGATAGAGGTCGATAAAATTCTGAGAGGTGTAGATAAAGGGGACAGCTGGCACCTGTTTCCCAGGGCAGGAGTAGCAAACATCAGAGTGAAGGGAGAAAAGTTTAGGGGACTGTAACGAGTTCAGTGAACCCCTTACACCAGCAGAAATCGGAATACACCAAAGCAATAGTTCCTTAAACAAAATTAGTTTAATTCTCTGAGTATAGAATAACAAGATCAATACTTAACTTATCAACACTAAGTTATTTACACAATCCCTCCACACGTCTGTGTAATGTGCCTTCAACAAAGTCCTTTTTGCTGGCCAATCTTCCACTGTCCACGTTTCCAAGGCTACAGTGTCCAGTAATCTTTACAGAATCAAATAGTCATTACATTCAAGCAAACTTCCAGCAGTTTACTACGAATGACCAGGCAGGAAAGTTGTGGAGGGTTACGCAGAGATGGTGTTGCTTGTTGGACACCCCCAAACAGGAGTCTCCCAGAAGAAACATGCCTTCCCACAGAGTTCTCCTCCTCCTCGCCGCACCGCCACTCCTGATTTCCACGGAGAGGTGACCATTTCAGAACTCTGCCTAGTCTTGAAGAAGGATGCCTTTACAGCGAGCCCCTCTTCCACCCAGCCTTTCTCCGACTGCCTGCTCTCTCGTTCTCTGCACCCCCACCCCGATGTTCCAGGCCCTGTTATTTTTCTTTTTTGGTTTCAGTTTGCAAGTGTTGCGATTTCCAGGCTATCACAAAAAAACACGCATGGCTGCCAAACTCTTGGCAAATGTTTCAGGCTCTGGGGTGTAAAGCATCTGCCCTCGGAACTGTGCAAGGCAGAACAATTTCTGTCTGTGAAATGCATGCAATCCAACAGCTAATCCCTTTTATAAGCATATATTTAATGAACCCATTGTGTCAAAGGAGACGTCAGGGGTATGTTTTTTGACACAGAATTGTGGGGCCCTGGAATGCCTTGCCAGGGGTGGTGATGGAGGCATTCCAGGGGCATTTAATAGATGATCAGACAGGCACGAGGATCACAGAAAAATAGAGGTTTTTCTTTTTGGTAAGGAATAGATAGGTCAATGTAGAGGGCTGAAAGGCCTGTACTATGCAGTATGTGTTCCATGTTGAAAGGCTTGCTGGGAGGGTGGACTGTATTGGGGAGTAAGTGATGTTATGATTCAGTAACAGATTATATTCACTAGTTGATTGTACCACGAATGTCATGGACGATTTCAAGACCTATTATAAAGCTGAAAACACGTCGCTGGGATGGTTCTGTATATCAAGATGTCACCGCGAGAGCAAGGATGCTTTACAGTGCAAATATGGAAAGTGTGAGCTCACCAGGAACGGACCGACATGCTTGTAAGTTTTCAGATTTATTGTCGGAGTACAGGCACGACACCACGCACATTTCTTTCCCCCCGCGGACGCGGCAGATTTCCCACTTATTGGTACTGCAACAATAAACTGAACACAGCATAAACAAATATAGAACTGTAAACATATAACGAATGTAAACAAACTGGGCAATACAGAGAGAACAAAAAAAGACCATAAATAAAGTGCACAAGTAAGAGTCCCTGATTGAATTTGTCGTTGAAGACTCTGATGGTGGAGGGGGAGCGGCTGTTCCTGAACCTGGTGGTGCAAGTCTTGTGGAACTGAGACCTCTTTCCTGATGGCAGCAGCGAGAACAGAGCGTGTGGATCCTCGACGATTGCTGCTGCTCCCCTCCACCCCCCCGTAGGTGTTCTCGACAGTGGGGAGGGTTTTGCCTGTGAGGTCCTGGGCTGGGTTCATCACCTTTTGGAGGGCTTTATGCTTGGGGGTATTGGTGTCCCCATACCAGGCGATCAGCGCACTTTCCACTGCACCTCTGTCGAAATTCGCCAGTGTTTCCTGTGTTGTAATGAACCGCAAACTCCTGAAGAAGTAGAGACGCTGATGGGCTTCCTTCGCAATGTGTTGGACCCAGGAAAGATCCTCCAGGATAGTGACTCCCAAAAACTTAAATTTGCTCCTCTGATCCACCCCCCCCCCCCCCCCCCCCCGTGATCACTGGATTGTCCACCTCTGGCTTTCCTTTCCTGAAGTCAACAATCAACTCCTTGGCTTTGGTGACATTGAGTGCGAGGTTGATGTTGGTGCACTGTTCATCTGAGTTTCCAATCTCCCTCCTGTATCCGTGGTAACAGGTAATAAGAACAGAAAGTTGGAGATTCTCAGGAAAGAAGGGAAAACTGGGTTTCAGGCGGATGACTAATTATGTGTTGGGATTAACAAACTCACAGCATTGCCTTGGATTGAATTTACTTTGAGTTCAGAATGTATGGGGGGATTATAGGTTAATTGGGCGGCAGTGGCTCGTGGGCTGGGAGGGCCTGTTACTGTTGTTACATTGAAACATAGAAGATAGGAGCAGGAGTAGGTCATTCAGCCCTTCGAGCCTGCTCCGCCATTTAATGAGATCATGTGTGATCTTAAAAGTTCAGTACCCCGTCCCCGCCTTCTCTCCATAGCCCCTAATTCCCTTATACTGAAGAAATATATCTAATTTCCTCTTAAATATATTCAATGAACCTGCCTCCACTGCTCTCTGTAGCAATGAATTCCACAGATTCACCACCCTCTGGGTAAAGAAATTCCTCCTCACCTGGGTTGTAAATGGTTTGCCTATTATCCTCAAACCATGGTCCCGGGTTCTGGACTCCCCCACCATTGGAAACATCCCTCCGCATCCATTCTGTCCAGTCCTGCCAGAATTTTATATGTCTCTATAAGATCCCCTCTCAATCTTCTAAATTCCAGCGAGTACAATCCCAATTTGCGCAATCTTTCTTCATAAGTCATTCCTGCCATTCCAGGTATCAGCCTGGTGAATCGCCTTTGCACTCCCTCTATTGCAAGAACATCCTTCCTCAGATAAGGCGACCAAAACTGCACACAATACTCCAGGTGTGGTCTCACCAAGGCTCTGTACAGCTGCAGTAAGGTATCCCTATTCCTATACTTAAACCCTCTTGATATGAAGGCCAACATTCCATTTGCCTTTTTAACCGCCTGCTGTACCTGCATGCTCGCCTTCAGTGACTGGTGGACAAGAACCCCTAGGTCTCTCTGCACTTCCCCATCTCCCAATCTATTGCCATTCAAATAGTAATCTGCCCTCCGGTTTATATTACCAAAGTGGATAACCTCACATTTATCCACATTGTAGTGCATTTGCCGTGCAGCTGCCCAGTCCCCCAATTTATCCAAATCACACTGGAGCTTCCTGACCCCCTCTTCAGTGCACATAACCCCTCCTAGCTTTGTGTCGCCTGCAAATTTGGAGATATTACATCCAATCCCCTCATCTAGATCATTAATGTAAATTGTGAACAGCTGGGGTCCCAGTACAGATCCCTGTGGCGCCCCACTGGTCACCGCCTGCCACTCAGAAAATGAGCCGTTTATCCCAACTCTCTGTCTTCTATCTGCCCCCCAGTTCTCAATCCACATCAATACCTTGCCCTCAATCCCATGAGCCTTGATTTTGCATGCCAGTCGTTTATGTGGGACCTTATCGAAGGCCTTTTGGAAATCCAGGTACACCACATCCATTGGCTCTCCCCCATCTATTTTACCTGTCATCATCTCAAAGAATTCCAATAGATTTGTTAAGCACGATTTACCTTTTGTAAATCCATGTGACTCTGTCCGATCCCTTCTCTCCTAGTCATATGCTCCGCTATTACATCCTTAATAATGGATTCCATCATTTTTCCCACTACTGATGTAAGGCTCACTGGCCTAAAATTCCCCACTTTTTCTCTACCCCCCTTTTTAAATAGTGGGGTAACATTAGCTACCCCCCAATCCATGGGTACTGATCCTGAGTCTATCGAGTTCTGGAAAATAATTCTTAAAGCATCTGCTATCTGAATGGCCACTTCCTTAAGTACCCTAGGATGTAGATTATCAGGCCCTTGGGATTTATCGGCCTTCAATCCCTTCAATTTCCCCAAACCATGTCCTTAGAAAAACTGATTTCTTTTAGCTCCTCTCTATGTTTCCCAACATCCTTGGGAGGTTATTTGTATCCTTTCTTGTGAAAACAGAACTAAAGTAAGAATTTAATTGGTCTGCCATTTCCTTACTCCCCATTATATATTCCCCTGATTCTGACTGCAAGGGACCTACTCTGGATTTCACCAATCTTTTCCTCTTGACATATCTATAAAAGCTTTTGAAGTTGGTTTTTATGTTTGCCGCAAGCTTACTTTCATAATTTATTTTTGCCCTCTTGATTAATCCCTTTGTCCTCCTTTGCTGCATCTTGAACTGTTCCCAGTCTTCGGATTTGGTACTTTTTTTGGCCAATTGATATGCTTTCCCTTTGGACCTAATGTTGTCTCTAATTTCCCTTGTTATCCACGGTTGAGTCACCTTTTTTGGTTTATTTTTATGCCAAATGATTTCTGCAATTCTTCCATTAGATCTTTGAATGCTTTCCATTGTCTATCCACCGTCAACCCCCCCCCCCCCCCATAAACACCACCCAATCAATCTTACGCAACTCCCGTCTCATACCATCATAATTCCCTTTATTTAAATTCGGGACTTTAGTCTCGGTTTTAATTTCTTCACTCTCCATGTCGAGTGAGAATTCGATCATATTGTGATCGCTCCTACCCAAAGGGCCTCGTACAGCAAAGTTGCTGATTAGCTGCTTTTCATTGCATAATACCCAGTCTAAAATGGCCTGCTCCCGAGCTGGTTCCTCGACATATTGGTCTAGATAACCGTCCTGTAAACATTCAAGGAATTCCTCCTCCTCAGTATTTTTACTAATTTGGCTAGTCCAATCTATATGTAAATTAGAGTCTCCCATGATGACAGCTGTTCCCTTATTGCACGCTTCTCTAATGTCTCTCTTTATGCCTTCCCTCACCTCTACATTACTATTTGGAGGCCTATATACCACCCCCACTAACGTTTTCCGCCCCTTGCTATTCCTCAGTTCTACCCATATAGATTCCGCATCTTCCGAGTTAATATCCTTCCTGTCAATCGTGTCGGCCCCTTCTCTCACCATCTAAGCTACCCCACCCCCTTTTCTTTCTTGCCAATCCCTCCTAAATATTGTATACCCCGGGATGTTAAGTTCCCAGGCTTGCCCACCTTGCAGCCATGTTTCTGTAATCCCAATCAAATCGTATTTGTTTGTCTCAATTTCCACAGCCAATTCATCTACCTTGTTCCGAATGCTTCTTGCATTAAGCCTTCAGATTTGCTTTTTTCACCATCCTTGCTCTTTCTGATTTTTTACTTTCGCTGCCTAACCTAACTTTTCCTATTTTATCTTTCCTGTCCTTTGCCCTATCATACAGGTTCTCATCCCCCTGCCAAATTAGTTTAAACCGCATCCGATGGCTGTACCAAACCTAGCGGCCAATATATTGACCCCTTTTGGGTTTAGGTGTAACCCATGCTTCTTGTAAAGGTCATGCCTTCCCCAAAAGATTCCAATGGTCCAAGAAGCCAAAACCCTGTCTTTTACACCAGCCCCTCAACCATACATTCATTTCTCTTAACCTTCCATTTTTGTCCTCAGTTGCACTTGGCACAGGTAGCAATCCAGAGATCACCACCCTGGTGGTCCTGTTTCTTAGCTTCTGTCCTAGCTCACCGTAATCCTTTTTTAGTACCTCCTCCCTCTTTTTATTTATGTCATTGGTTCCCACATGTACTAAGACATCAGGCTGCTCGCCCTCTCCTTTCAGAATACTCTGGACCCGATTTGAGATATCCCGTACCCTTGCACCAGGGAGGCAGCACACCATGCAGGTATACCTATCTGGCTCACAGAATATCTTGTCTGTACCTCTGACAATGGAATCCCCAATGACCACTGCATTCCTCCTTACCTTTTGTATCACCGTGCCAGGCTCAGTGCCAGTGACTTGATCACTGCGGCCAGCTTCTGTCAGGTCATCTCCCTCAACAACATCCAACACAATATACCTGTTGCTGAGAGTAGTCTTTTGTTTCAGGTGCAATACATCCAAGAAGTATTGGTACATTGGAGAAAACTGCCAGTTTCCAGTCAATATCCTGGCACTAATCCTGGTCACAGTAGCAGTGGCTCTAATAATCATAGCTCTTCTAATCACGGTAGTCGTATACTACACAAGACGTCAGTACAGATACAATGGAGACTTTAAATCCAGGTACTTTATCGTTTGAACAATTTCAACCTCTTGCATTCAATGGCATTTGTGTTGGTCAATCGTATGGTGTAATTTGCGCTTTTATTCCGTAAGTGATTGTGTAACTGTCGAATTTTTAGGGGGTGAAATTTCGCAGGGAGTCATACTTTTGACCTCGGTAAATACTCATGTCGTTCAAGGCGTTAGGAGCTTGGATGGCCGGGTCCAGGCTTTAAGCTAGCATCCGAGGTGCCAGGAGCTCCGGATTGGCGAGTGGCCAGGGCGAGGGTCAGCGGATGAGGCGTCGGGGGTTTGGATGAACGGACGGTTGGAGCGTTGGATGGGCGTTTGGCTGGGCATCGGGTGCTTGGATGCACGGGTGGCCATAGGCCAAAAGATGCGGGGGGGGGGGGGTCGACTTTTACAAGGTATCGACAGTTACACAGGTGTATATTGTGAATGTACATTGTCTCAGGACATTGGAATACTTTGCATGAATACACGGATTATTAGCCTCTCCCAGCTCAAAAATCCAAGAGAACAAAATAGAAAATGTCATATTATGTGAAATTTCCTTTAGTCTACTGTAAGTCAGACACAGATTTCCCATCAGTAGAAATTAACCAGACCCACACAGTCTGAGAAAGGGCAGCAAAAGAGAGTCCCTCCCCCAGAGTCACTGAGTGCCCGTGGGATGTAAACTTGTTTGAGACATTGGTGAGGCCACATTTGGAGGATTGTGTGCAGTTTTGGTCGTCTGACTACAGGAACTATATCAATAAGATAGAAAGAGGGTAGAGAAAATTTACTAGGATGATGCCCGGATGTCAGGAACTGAGTTACAGGGAAACGTTAAACAGTTTAGGACTTTATTCCCTGCAGTGTCGAAGAATGAGGGGAGATTTGATATTTAAAATTATGAGGGGGATAGATAGAGTCAATGTAGGTCGGCTTTTTCCATTAAGGGTGGGTGAGATACAAACCAGAGGACATGGGTTAAGGGTGAAAGGGGAAACGTTTAGGGGGAACTTCTTCACCCAGAGAGTGGTAGGGAGTGTGGAACGAGCTGAGGTTGTGAATGCGGGCTGGATTTTAATATTGAAGAGCAATTTGGACAGGTCCATGGATTGGAGGGGTACGGACTAGGTGCAGGGCAAGAATAAAAATGGTTCGGCACAGACTAGAAGGGCCGAAGGGGCCTGTTTCAGTGTTGCAGGGTTCTACGCTTCTGTGGTGCCTCCCCTAAACCTCTGCAGGCTAAATCTTTGCAAGAGGGTAGTCCATTTTTATTCCCCACCATGCTGGTAACATTCTTAATTCTTAATCCAACAGTGAGATGAAAAACATGTGGATGGAGGACAAGTGGGACTGGCGCGGGTCGCGATACTTAACTCTGAGAAATCCCGCTCCTCAGAATTTTTATGGTAAGACTCATCTGGGATAACTCTGTTGGGGGCGGGGCCTCTGTACCAGTTTATGAGCCCACATTTATGACACAAATTCGTCCTAACTGCTGCTGGCACTACAGTTTGTCTGGTAGCAATTATGGACGTTTTGGAGAAGCAAGGAAAACGCTGGAATCCAAGTTAAGAAAAGAGTCAAACACGGACATCTTCAGATGTTACGCTTGTAGCAAACTCCCAGTAACGCTGGAGGAACTCAGCCGGTGTTTCCAGCGTCCATAGGAGACAAAGATCCATTGCCAAAGTTTCGGACCTGAACCCTTCTTATCTATGACAGTGCCGGCTGGGGGAGGAATCCAGATCCCCAAAAGGTGTTAGTTGGCCATGATAAGGGGACAAGGTCATGTCTGAGAAGAAGGGAAAAGCAGATAGAGGAAAGGCGATGGGGAAGAAAGTTGGGGAGGGCGGGGGAGAGGTTTAACGAAAGCCAGAAAAGTCGATGCCGATGTTGTCCGGTTGGAGGGTGTCCTGTTGGAAGATGAAGGTGCATTTCCTCCAAGTTGTGGGTGGGTTCAGTGCCTTAGGAACTCAGCCGGTATCACAGCGTCCATCAGGAGGGGGAAGGAGATCTCACCGGTGTTCCGAGACCGAGTCCTTCTTCAAGGAGTGAGCAAAAAAAAGCAGGCAGGTGCCTGAATTAAAGGCTGGGGAGGGGAAGGGGGGAGAGAGTGGGGAGGGTGGGGTCGGAGGAGTCCAGACCAACAGACAAAAGGGGGTTAATTGGATATGCTGAGAGGAAAAGTGACAATTGATTTTGGCTCTGTGGAAGGAGACATAGGGAAAAGAGAGAGAGAGGAAAGGAGACAGGGGAAGAGGATTGGGGATGTGACAAGAGTATATAGAAATGTTTTTGGGAGATAAATTGGGAAAGGTTTTTTTAGAGTAGGACACATACAAACACTTTAAAACAGATCTTATTTGAAATACTGGAGACATAGTGGCTTCTCACACCTTTTTGCAAGAGCTTTGAAGAGTGCTCAACAGATGTCACTAATGGATTCTTGTTTACCAAGGCAACAGATGAAAGAGCAGCTGGAGCCGCTATTGTCTGCAGTAGAGTTTTCCTGTTGTAAGAGGGTCATGGGGTTTTGCAAGCAGAGAGAGTCAAACAGGCTTTCTCTCAGTCTCGGGTGTGTGTGAGAGAGGGAGAGTGAGAGAGAGCAGAGATCACTTGACAGTGTTACCAGCAGAATTTGCTGGGACTGAAACAGGACAAGCTGGCAAGCTTTTGGAAAGCTCCATTTTGGAAGACAGCCTGGTCGAAGCCCTTGTGGTTCATGCAAGAGGAGAGGACTGGCAGTCTAATGTTTCATTTGGAATAAGAGAAACAGAAAGGAACTCTGTGATGGCCTGAAAGAAAGAGGTTATCATCTGGAGAACCCTGGCAGGGCAAGTTTTGTCAGCAAGATACTGAGGTGACTGATGGAAATAAATCAGTTGTGGATGTCCTGGAACAACACATCTCTCTGAAAACCAACAAGAACCTTCCTGACTGGTAACCATTTACCCTTCGAGCACCAAATCCTGGTGAACTTTATACATGTTAAATTCTGTACACAGTATAAGAATTGCCTGCAACCAGTGAACTTGGAGGAATGAGAAGTGAGATTGGACTGTGAACCAAAGAACTTTTCTGAACTTACACACACATTACATACACGTGCGCTTAGAATTAGAAGGGGGTTAAGTTAGGTTAGTTGATAGTGATAAGTTAAAGTTTAATTCTGTTTTCATGTTTAAAGATAATTAAAATCAACTTTTGTTTAAGTAACCATTTGTCTTGGTGAATATTGCTGCTGGGTTTTGTGGTCCTCTGGGCTCGTAACAGGGGGGATAGGATTTCTAACAGAAACCAGTAAAGTCGACGTTAATGCCATCTGTTTGGAGGGGGCCCAGACGGAAGATGAGATGCTGTCCCTCCAATTCGCGGGAGGTCTCAATCTGGCAGTTGCACGAGACCATGATCAGACATGTCATTGAGGGAGAAGGGCGGGGAATTGAAATGGGGTGGCCGCTGGGAGATCCATGGCGGCAGTTGGAGCCGAGGCATTCAACGAAGTGTCCTCCCAGTCTGTACCTTGTGTAGCGGAACCTTTAGGGTCTGGGATGAAGGAGGGTGTTGGGTGAGCATGGGTTGGCATCAAAATGTCGCTTCCCGGCATATGTACAAGTGCAATCTGGGCTGTAGTACATTCTCAAAGCGTCGGACAGGATGCATTTGTGAACATCTCCCAGATTTTGAGGCCTTCTAACACCTGCGCTTCAATATTCAGGTGGATCCAACTCTGCAGAATTAAAGAACTTCACCTCAAGATTCGGTGACACGAGCTCATCTTCCAGGGTATGTTTCTAACATAATGTGATCATTCGGAGGGGATGGTGAGAGACTGTGGTCTCATGGGTCTACACAGGGTAGCCTACTACAAAGCAGATGTCAAAGCCACAAGGGAGGTGAATAGTTGAAACAAACCAGCAGGTGTGGGCCAGCGAAAGAGCCCCTGGTTTTCAAGATTCAACTTCTTTTAACCATATAAGAACTTACACTACGGAAACAGGCCATATCAGCCCTTCGAGTCCGCACCGATTTACAGGAAAGTCCACTAGTTCCACTTCCTTGCCCCATAACCCTCCAACCCCCTCACATCCATGTACTCATCTAACCTCCTCTTAAATGACAGAATTGACCCTGCCGCAACTGCACTCATTCCACTCGGCCACCACTCTCTGAGTGAAGGAACTTCCTCTTATATTACTCCTAAAATTTTGCCCCCTAACCCTTAACTTATGATCCCTGGTTCCAATCTCCCCTACCCTCAGGGGGAAGAGCCTATTCACATCTAATCTATCTATTCCCTTCATAATTTTAAATATCTCCATCAAATCCCCTCTCAACCTACTACGCTCCAATGAATAAAGTCCCAGTCCACTCAATCTTTCTCCATATTCAAGATACTGCAATCCAGTGTCTTGTCATATAATGAAAAACAGTGCAACATTGCACAAAATTGCCTTTTGTTGGTTGTAGGGCAGACAGATTCTCTCTCGACAGGAGTTTATCTTACAGACAGAGAAAGAGAAGCCCCTTTCACTCTTGCCAGTGATCCCAGGAATCGAATGCCAGTCGGCCTTTAAAGTGTGAGAGCAAAACCTGCTCAATGCCGGCGTCAGATGCCGTCATTTCATGCCGGGGGACTGCCGGCCTCGACCCCTAGTACAATCCCTGCAGTCTGCAGTTGAGATCAGGCAAATGTGAAACTGGCAATTGCAGGCACTTCCTAGAAAAGAGTAAACGCCGGGGATAGATGCTTGCAAGTGTGAAAGCGTTCAGTGTCCTGGTCTAGTGCAAAAGGCCAAACCCCCCCCCCCACCAATTCCTATCCTGGGACACCGAACGGAAGATTTACTGGGACGCTTGCGGAAAGGGGGCTAGAGTCCCCCCAGAGTCACCAAGTCACCACTCGCAGCCTCCGGTCCAAACCATTGGCAACCTGATTAGGGAACCCTTCAGCACCCTTGCTCACCCTCCAAATCCCGGTTCCGATAGCTGGTACCCCCTTCAGCTGATCTCCAGCCGTCCGCAGCGCCAGTGGGGAGTCCTTTACAATGTGAACCAAGGGCGGGGTTTTCTCTCGCAGTAATATGCCACCCGGCATGTTGACCCAGGGGAGCCTATTCAGGCTTCAGTTCGCCACTGCTCAGTTAAGTCTGCAGCCAAACCACATCTCCTCCACGCTTTGTTAACCTTGCCAACAAAATTCAACCTTTTGCAATGTTGCTTGAGCAATCCCATTCAGAGAAAAATTAGTAAAAAAATGTCCAGTGTAAATTTTAAATTTACATGTAGACATACAGGAGGGTAACAGGCCCTTCCAGCCCAGGAGCCCGTGCCAGGCCAATTGACCTACAGCTCTCCCCGTATGGCTTTGGAAGGTGGGACAAAAGCCACAGAGAGAGTGTAGAAACTCCTTAGAGACAGCGCTGGAATATAACTTGGGTTGCTGGCGCTGTAACAGTGTAGTGCCAGTTGATGAATTAGACAAAGACGATGTGGTCAAACAATATTCATGGCTTTTATTAGCAGAAACTTCTGGTACAATAATGAAAGACAATGGGTGCATACACAGTTATACTCAAGGGGAGTGTCTTTAACAGTAGAGATAATGCACCGCCAATGTTAGTACAGCAAGGCTCACCAGAGGGGAGACAGGCAACTTAGCAGACATTAACCACAGTCTTCCCCCGGCAGAAGAAGGGTTAAAATCAAAAGGACAGCTGCTAGGTAAATTTTAAGCAAGAAATACATGGATACCATGTTTGGCATTGGGAATTCTCTGACAGCCAAAATACACCAGTAACTAGCAAAGCAATTGAAATATAATGAGATGTTTTATAAATACTGCAACCTCTCAGGTTGTTTACAAACTCTAGTTGATTTTCTCAGAGGAACAGGTGCAGGCCTTGTACGCTTTGCAACCTTGGGAACTGGTACAAGTCCCGGGTCTGTAGTGCGGGGAGATTGGACTTCTGTACCCGCTCCAGAATCGCCAGCGTGAGGCAGTGGAGCCTCAGCATGGCCATCTGAACGCTTACTAGGGGTCACAGGCTGGGAGGGGGTTGAGTCCAACCTCTCAGGCTCCCTCTGAGTAGGGGTGCGAGGAAGGGGCGAACCAGGTGAGGCCAGATCTCTTAGGGGTGCAGTGTCTGTGCTCCCGTCTGGGAATTTAATATGAGCGTAGTTGGGGGTTAGTATGCAGTAGCTAAACTGGTTGGACTAGGGGGTCTGTTTTATGCGCCCGAGCATGGCTCTTCAGCAGCACGGTTCCAGGGTCAGATAAACAGTCTGGCCAGTCCATCACAGTTCCTGATTTCCTTGGAAAGGCAAACATATGTTCATGAGGTGTTTGATTTGTTGCAGTACACAATAAAGACCGAATAGAATCTAGCACCTCAGGCAGCACCTCCTGCTACCGGGTAACAGGGTAACCATGTGTCTTTAAAGCAAGGTTAACAGTCTTCCAGACTGTAGCATTTGCCCTTTCAACCTGCCCATTGCCTGTGGGTTGTAGCTCGTGGTACATAGCAGGGCTCGCTGCAGTGCAACACTCATGAATGCTGAGCCTCTATCTGTTTGAATGTAATTGGGAAAACGCTGAAAATTCTGTAAAGTGCCTTAATGACAGACGCTGATGAGACGTCAGGGCAGGGTATCACGAAGGGAAACCTTGAATATTTGTCGATTGCTGTAAGGAAATATACATTTTTGTTTTTGGAAGGTAACGGCCCTTTAAAATCTAAGCTAATCCTCTCAAAAGGTCAGGTTGCCTTGATGAGAATGGCCTTCAGAGCTTTAAAGTCCTGTGGTTTGGATTCTGCACAAACAGGACCGCTTTTAGTCAGTTTCCTGACTTCTTCCAGGGAGTAAGGAAGGTTGTTAGCCCTTATGTAGTGGAAGAATCTCGTGACCCCTGGGTGGCACAGTCTACTATGGATCTCTTTTAGCCCCTCCAGCTGAGCACCGGCAGCATATTGTGACAATTCATCATAGGGATCATTTAACCTGCCAGGTCTGTACTGGATCTCATAATTATAAGTTGAGAGTTCTATTCACCAGCGTGCCATCTTATCGTTTTTGATTTTACTTTTGTGTTTAGTACTGAACATGTAGGCTACAGATTTTTGATCAGTGACCAAGGTAAATTTTCTGCCAGCTCGAAGTGTCTCCAGTAGCGCAGAGCTTCAATGATAGCCTGGGCTTCTTTTTCAATGCCAGGATGTTTAAGTTCAGGTCCGCGTAACGTGTGGGAGAAGAATGCCGCAAGTCTGCCCTTTTGATTAAGGGTTCCTACCAAGGCACAATCTGAGGCATCAGTTTCCACTTGGAATGGGACATCCTCATCAATGGACGAGTGCAGCTTTGGCAATATCAGCTTTAATTCTCTCGAAAGTCTTCAAGGCCATAGCAGAGAGAGGAAAAGATTTAGTGTCAAACAGAGGGTGTGCTTTCGTAGCATAGTCACGAACCCATTTGCAGTAGTAGGAAAAGAATCCCGTATACCTTTTAAGGGCTTTTGGTGAGTCTGGGGGAGCCATTCTTTCCAGATCGGGGCAGATTTTGCCTTTGCGGACAATGTAGCCCAGAATGGGCAGCTCAGTCGCGTTGAAAACACAATTGCCCTCGTTAAATGTAAGGTTGAGTTCTTTAGCTGTTGACAACAACTTAAAAATTTTTTTAGTGTGCTCAGCCTGTGTTTTCCCACAGATAGTGACATTATCCAGATAGGGAAACGAACCCTGTAACTCATACATTCTAACATCTTATCCATCTCTCTCTGTAACACTGACACATCATTAGTGATTCCAAAAGGTACCCTTTTAAACTGGTATAACCCCTCCCCCCCAATCAGCCTCAAAGGCCGTATAGAGTCGTTCCCTTTTTTTAATAGGGATTTGGTGGTAAGCTGCTTTAAAGTCGATAGTGGAGTACACTTTGTATTGTGCTAAGTGATTAATCATTTCGTTGATGCTTGGCAGGGGGTAGGCACCCAGGTTAGTGTAACAATTGATTGTCTGGCTGTAGTCAATAGCCAGTCGTTTCTTAGTGTGATTTTTCACAACTACCACCTGGGCTCACATGGACTCTTACTGGGTTCAATCACTCCCTCTTTAAGCAATCTCTGGGTCTCAGCTTTGATAAACTCATGGTCCTCCTTGCTGTAAGAATGGCTCTTAGTAGCAATTGGCTGACACTCAGGGGATAAATCACTGAAAAGGGATGGAGCTTTGATCTTTAATGCGGACAGACCGCAGTAACTAGCGTAGGGATGGTAAGCGTAGGTAGTGGCCCATTGAAATTTAACACTACACTTTTCATGTGAGATTGAATATCCAACCCCAGTAACACAGGAGCGCAGAGCTCAGGCATTACAAAAAGCTGAACATCGGCAAGGCAAAGTTCCTGCAAGTTTAAAGCAACTTTACACTTGTCCCATACAGTTTTTGACTACAAGCCATCGATATCTTTCGGTTTGCTGGATATCTCTGCAAATTTAAGGCTTTGGTGACTTTCTTGTGGATGTATCTGTCAGTACTCCCCAAGTCTATTAGGCAATTGAGAGTCTCACCATTCACCTCCCCCTTCATAGTCGACTGTTCCAGTCCGTAACATCCCCCAAGTTTTACTTATCACAGGGGAACTTTGTGCTGATCTTACCTGACTGTCACTTGAAGCCAATTCAGTCGGCTTGTCTGAAGATTCCCCCTTTTCACAGTTGTCTTCCATTCCTGCAGCTCCAGGATGCATTTTCTTGGTGCTTCTCTTCTTATCAGTGGGAGTACTTTTCGCCTTACACGCTTTAGCGAAGTGGCCGAGTTTCCCACATTTGCTGCAGGTAGCAAATTGGACCAGGCACTTCTGTCTGGGGTGCCAGCTCTTATCACAGAAGTAGCATTTGCCAGGGGTTCACCCTTTTCTTTCCTTCTTGGTTCCAGATCTCCTGGATGTTTACTTTTCGGTTTCTAGCATTTCAATGGACCGCATAGCACTTCTCAGTGTTTTGGCTAGAGTGACTGCCCAATAGTAGGTTAAGGGTTCCATCTCCAGCAGCCTTTGATGGATGTAACTGGAGTTGATTCCGTTGACAAAAGCATCCAGTTTCAAGGCATTGCATGTTGTTGCACATTGACTGCCCAGACATCACATTCGTTTGCCAGCGAGTTGAGGGCTAGTGCATAGGCAGCATCACTTGCCCCAGGTTTCTGGCGTCTAGTCAGCAACTGGTGTCGAGCAATCACCACACTCCGTGGCGCCACGTAGTAAGCAGTCAGACATTCCCGGGCCATAGCCAGAGTGGTAGCTCCTTGCATTACAGCGAAGGGGACTTCACCCAGCAGAGAGTTCAGGTGGCCCCACTGTATCGCCTCATCGACCACATTGTTTTGAGCCATGTAGTAATCGAAACAAGCAATACAGTGGTTGAAAATTTCTCTGGCCCTCGGGGCAGACTGGTCAATAATCAGCCGCTCTGGCTTTTTTTTTAATTTAATTTTTTTATTTTTCACACTATAAACCATACTGACCAAAATACATACAGACATTTTTCTCTTGAATATAAATGTCATTTTCTCCCCTTTTTCCCCCTCCCTTTCCTCCTTCCCTCACCCCCCTTCCTATTTATTTCGTTCAATCTATGAAATACATTAAACCTGTTAAACAACGTCGTCACTTAATAAAAATAAACAAGAAATTTCACTGAGTCAGTTCATTTCGTTGTCTTTTCCTTCTGTCATTTTAGGTGGTGGAAGTCCATGGTAGGATTTCTCTATTGTATTTCATGTATGGTTCCATATTTGTTCGAATATTGTGATGTTATTTCTTAAATTATAGGTTATTTTTTCTAATGGAATACATTTATTCATTTCTATATACCATTGTTGTATTCTCAAGTTGTCTTCTAATTTCCAGGTTGACATAATAAATTATTTTGCTACAGCTAGGGCTATCATAATAAATCTTTTTTGTGCTCCATCCAAATCGAGTCCAAATTCTTTATTTCTTATATTACTTAGAAGGAAGATCTCTGGGTTTTTTGGTATATTGCTTTTTGTGATTTTATTTAATATCTGGTTTAGATCTTCCCAAAATTTTTTCACTTTCTCACATGCCCAAATTGCATGTACCGTTGTTCCCGTTTCCTTCTTACAATGAAAACATCTGTCTGATACTGTTGGGTCCCATTTATTTAACTTTTGGGGCGTGGTGTATAACCTGTGTAACCAATTATATTGTATCATGCGTAACCTCGTGTTTATTGTATTTCTCATAGTTCCGGAGCATAGCTTTTCCCATGTTTCATTCTTTATCTTTATGTTTAGATCTTGTTCCCATTTTTGTTTAGGTTTACAGTTTGTTTCCTCGTTCTCCTTTTCTTGCAGTTTGATGTACATGTTTGTTATAAATTTTTAAATTATCATTGTGTCTGTAATCACATATTCAAAATTGCTTCCTTCTGGTAACCTCAGACTGTTTCCCAATTTGTCCTTCAAGTAGGTTTTCAATTGGTGATATGCAAACATTGTATCGTGAGTTATATTATATTTGTCCTTCATTTGTTCAAAAGATAATAATTTATTTCCTGAAAAACAATTTTCTATTCTTTTGATCCCTTTTCTCTCCCATTCTCTAAAGGAAAGGTTATCTATTGTGAAAGGGATTAGTTGATTTTGTGTCAATATTAATTTTGGTAGTTGATAATTTGGTTTATTCCTTTCTACGTGAATCTTCTTCCAAATGTTGAGCAGATGGTGCAATACTGGTGAATTCCTACGTTGCACCAATTTTTCATCGCACTTATATAGTATATGTTCAGGTATCTTCTCCCCTATTTTATCTAGTTCTAATCTGGTCCAATCTGGTTTTTCCCTTGTTTGATAAATATTTGATAGGTATCTTAATTGTGCTGCTCTATAATAATTCTTAAAGTTTGGTAGTTGTAAGCCTCCTTGTTTGTACCATTCTGTTAATTTATCTAGTGCTATCCTCGGTTTCCCCCCTTTCCATAAGAATTTCCTTATTATTTTCTTTAGCTCCTTGAAGAATTTCTCTGTTAGGTGAATTGGTAATGATTGAAATAGGTATTGTATCCTTGGGAAGATGCTCATTTTAATACAGTTTATCCTTCCTATCAGTGTTAGTGGTAAATCTTTCCAGTGCTCTAAGTCGTCTTGTAATTTTTTCATTAATGGCTGATAATTTAGTTTATATAGATGGCTGAGATAATTATTTAGTTGTATACCTTGGTATCGAATTGCTTGTGTTTGCCATCTAAATGGTGATTCTTTCTTAAACTTTGTGAAATCTGCATTATTCATTGGCTTTGCTTCACTTTTATTTGCATTGATCTTGCACCCTGATACTTATCCATATTCCTTCAATTTCTTATGTAATTCTTTTATTGATATTTCTGGTTCTTTAAGTATATTATAATGTCATCTGCAAACAGACTGATTTTATATTCTTTCTCTTTTATTTTTATCCCTCTTGTTTTATTTTCTGTTCTTATCAGTTCTGCTAGTGGTTCTATAGCTAACGCGAACAGTGAGGGAGATAATGGACATCCCTGCCTTGTTGATCTGTTTAATTTAAATTGGTTTGATATATATCCATTACTGTCACTTTTTCAAATGGTCCCTTATATAATGCTTTAATCCAATCAATATATTTCTCTGGTAGGTTGAATTTTTGTAGAACTTTGAATAATTAATTCCATTATACTCTGCGTCTAAAGAAACCACTACTGTTGGAGTTTTGTTTCCTTGTACTGCATGGATTAAGTTAAAGAATTTACAGATATTGTCCATTGTTCATCTATTTTTAAAAAATCCAGTTTGGTCTAGTTTTACTATTTTTGGTACACAGTTGGCCAATCAGTTTGCTAATAGATATTGGTCTATACGATGCTGGTGTTAGTGGATCTTTCCCCGTCTTTGGTATTACTGTAATTATTGCTGTTTTGCATGAATCTGGTATGTTTTGTGTTTTTTCAATCTGGTTCATTACTTCCAGGAGAGGAGGAATTAATAAGTCTTTAAATGTTTTATAGAATTCTATTGGGAGTTCATCCTCTCCCGGTGTTTTATTGTTCGGTAGTTTTTTTAATATCTCCTGTATTTCTTCTATTTCAAATGGTTTTATTAATTTATTTTGCTCCTCTGTTTGTAATTTCGGTAGTTCAATTTTAGTTAGAAATTCATCTATTTTGTCTTCTTTTCCTTCGTTTTCAGTTTGATATAGTTGTTCGTAGAATTCCCTGAAGTTTTTGTTGATCTCCGTTGGGTTATATGTAATTTGTTTGTCTTTTTTCCTTGATGCCAATACCGTTCTTTTAGTTTGTTCTGTCTTAAGCTACCACACTAGTATTTTGTGCGTTTTTTCTCCTAGCTCATAATATTTCTGTTTTGTCTTCATTATGTTCTTCTCCACCTTATATGTTTGTAGTGTTTCATATTTTATTTTCTTGTCTGTCAATTCTCTTCTTTTAGTTGTATCTTCCTTTATTGCTAATTTTTTTTTCTGTATTTGTTATTTTCCTTTCCAACTGTTCTATTTCTCAATTGTAGTCCTTCATCTTAGTTACATAATTTATTATCTGACCTCTGATGAATGCTTTCATTGCGTCCCATAGTATAACTTATCTTTCACTGATTCCGTATTTATTTCAAAGTACATTTTAATTTGTTGCTCAATAAATTCTCTAAAATCCTGTCTTTTAAGTAGCATGGAGTTTAATCTCCATCTATACATTCTTGGTGGGATGTCCTCTAGCTCTATTGCGAATAACAGAGGTGAGTGATCCGATAACAATCTAGCTTTATATTCCATTTTCTTAACTCTTCCTTGAATGTGGGCTGATAACAGGAATAGGTCTATCCTTGAGTATGTTTTATGTCTACCCGAATAATATGAATATTCCTTTTCCTTTGGGTTTCCTCCATATATCCAAAAGTTGCATTTCCTGCATCAATTTAATTATAAATTTGGTTACTTTGTTCTTTCTGTTAGTCTTTTTTCCAGTTTTATCCATGTTTGAGTCCAAATTAAGGTTAAAATCCCCTCCTATTAGTATATCCCCTTGCGTATCTGTGATCTTCAAAAAAATATCTTGCATAAATTTTTGATCTTCTTCATTAGGTGCATATACATTGAGTAAATTCCAAAATTCTGAATATATCTGACATTTTATCATTACATACCTCCCTGCTGAATCTATTATTTCCTCTTCTATTTCGATTGGTACATTTTTATTGATTAATATAGCTACTCCTCTAGCTTTTGAATTATATGATGCTGCTGTTACACGTCCTATCCAATCTCTCTTTAATTTCTTGTGTTCCACTTCAATTAGATGTGTTTCTTGCACAAATGCTATATCAATTTTTTCTTTCTTCAGTAAATTTAACAGCTTCTTCCTTTTGATATGGTTATGTATTCCATTAATATTTAAAGTCATATAGTTCAACATGGCCATTTCATACTTTGTTTATCTTTCCTTTCTGTTTCCTCATCACCACCTTCCCTTCTTATCCATTTCTGTTTTCTTTTTTTGAACACATTGTAAGGCAACATTTCTAAAACAAAATATTTCCACTATTCCCATATCTAAAATTCCTTTAACCCCAATAGTCCCTCCCTTCTCTGAGTTGCCCTTTGTCCCTTGTTGGGAAACCACATCTCCCGTCTCCATTTGGATTTGTGAACCCATTCGCAAGCGTCAACTGATTTCACAGTGACTGTTATTCTTCCCCACCCAGCCCCCAGAAAATATTTTAATCTTCATATATAACAAAGCTCACTCTCTTAATTCCCTTCTTACTTCCTTTTTTCCCTTTCTTTCTCTTCTTAGTTCTTACTTATGCTTTATTCTTTTTCTTTATATATAGTTTGTTGTCATTTTTGATCTTGTTACATCTCTTCATCTCTCTGTCTGTTCTGTAGGTGTTCTCCAAATTTTCGTGCTTTTTCCGTATCTGAGAACAGTTTGCTTTGCTGCCCCGGGATAACTATTTTAAGCACCGCTGGATATTTTAACATAAATTTATAACCTTTTTTCCATAGGGTCGTTTTTGCTGCGTTAAACTCCTTCCTCTTCTTCAGGAGTTCAAAACTTATGTCTGATAGAAATTTTTTTTTTGACCTTTGTATTCCAGTGGTTTTTTTTGTCTTCTCTTATTTTTTTCATTTCCTTCTCCAATATATTTTCTCTTGTTGTATATCTTAGGAATTTTACTAGAATGGATCTTGGATTTTGTTGTGGTTGTGGTTTAGGGGCTAATGTTCTATGTGCCCTTTCTATTTCCATTTCTACCTGTAATTCTGGTCTTCCTAGAACCCTGGGGATCCATTCTTTTATAAATTCTTTCATATTTTTGCCTTCTTCATCTTCCTTAAGGCCCACTATCTTTATATTGTTTCTTCTATTATAATTTTCCATTATATCTATCTTCTGAGCTAACAGCTCTTGTGTCTCTTTAACTATTTTATCAGATTCTTCCAATTTATTTTTTAAGTCATCTACTTCCATTTCTATGGCTGTTTCTCGTTCTTCCACCTTGTCTACTCTTTTTCCTATTTCTGTCATGATCATCTCTAATCTATTCACTTTTTCTTCTGTACCCTTTATTCTTCTTTTTATTTCACTGTATTCTTGTGTCAGCCATTCTTTTAATGTTTCCATATATTCTTTAAAATATTTTTATCCATTTACTGTCCCTTCCCTTCATCTTCCATTTCTCTGTGTTCTCCCTCCTCTTCTTCTGTCTCCACTCCAGGATCTGTGTCTTTTACCTCTGTCTCTTCTGGTTTTCTTGTTGGGTTGTTTATTTTATTTTGTTGGGTATTTTTGTTCTTCTTATTTTTATTAAAAGTGTCTTGGTGTTGGTCTTCTTCCTCTGGGTTGGTCATCTGTTGTTTCTCTGATTTCCTATTTTTATTCTCTTCCTTCTTGTTCCCGTTATTTTCTATGTTTTCCTGTTGAGAGTCTTGCTGTGGTGTTGTAGTTGTCTGTTTCAGCTGTGGAGATTTACTCCTCAGCTGGTCCCCCCTCCCGTCGATGTTGTTTTTGGCTTGTGCTCTGGCTTGAGTGCTGATCCATTTCTGCTAATAAAATTGAAGTGCCAGTTAATGAAGTAGACAAAGACGATGTGGTCAAACAATAATCATGGCTTTTATTAGCAGAAACTCATGGTACAATAATGAAAGACAATAGGTGCATATACAGTTATACCCAAGGGGAGTGTCCTTAATGGTAGAGATAATGCACAGCCAATGTTAGTACAGCAAGGCTTGCCAGAGGGGAGACAGGCAGCTTAGCAGAGATTCACCACAAATGGGTGTTGCGCTGACCGCTACGCTAACCCTGCGCTGTAAGATTGGCCCTTTGGCTAAATTTTGCCAAAGCTTCTGCAAGGCGCCTCGCGATACTTTACAGCGTCAGGTGGCACCGCATATGGAATTAGATTCCTCATGACCTGCATATCCCTTTTAGGCCTGGCATCGAGGAGGGGGTGTATGCTGCGTCCAACCTTTCAGAGATGCCAGTGTCACCAGGGTGTTGTTGCCCAGATTGGAAAGAAAAATGTCTTGCATTAGCAGAGCTGGGGCTTTTCCCTTTGGAGAGAGGAGGCTACGAGAGGCCTTGTGGTTGTGCTGAGGTTTGTTTGGGGTTCAGAAGGAAACGAATCCAGGCGCAGGGAATGATAATGATTGGGTTTATTAACACCGAAACAAACAGGCTGGCTGTCCCAGCCACACAGAGGCAGATCAGGAGCATTTAACAGCACAACTAGCTATTTACAAGTAGTTGGAAACTAAACTCAGCAGCAGAATCCAATCAGAAGCAGTTGCGGGGTGGGGGAATGCAACCAGCTAATATGCGCCCATAGGGAAAGGGGAATTCTGACTATGGAGGGACCCTACATGTGGGCTACCTACAGGGATATACAGGCTCCCGTACCCCTGATAATTGGGAGCGTTGCGGCAATACCGGTGTCGTCTGCGTCTACAGCGATATCCTGGTTAGCTTAAGGGGCTGCGAGCCCCTTACCTGCAACCCCAGGGCAAAGAGAAAGTGAAACAGAGGTGCTGCAGTTTTATAACCTGCCCTCCTCAGCTGGGGCTGGGATGTGGAGCTGGCCAAGGGGAGAGGGTGCTCTGGCTGGTGGTCTCACACCTGATTGGCAGGTTGGAGAGGCTCTATGTTGATGGACAGCTGGTTGTGGCTTCACACATACCAGGAAATGGGTGCTGTCTAGGTAACACGGCCAGTGCCTGTTTCCCCAGGGCAGGGGTAGCAAACACCAGGGATGTCCGTACAAAGTGAAGGGAGGGAAGTTTTAGGGGAGACGTCAGTGTTTTTATTTACACAGAGAGTTGCGGGGGCCTGGAAAACCTTGCTGGGGATGGAACATTAGGGATATTGAAGTGACCTGCGCTGGTTTCCTCTGTGTGCTCCAGTTTCTTCCCACCCCCCCCTACCTCCCCAAAGACATACGGGAGGGTTGGAGGTCAATTGGATGTGATTGGTCACCATGGGTTCATGCATGAAAGAAAAAATAGAGGGTTATGGGGAAGGGAGTGTTTTTTTTTGGGTGGGTAGGTAGATATGGGTTGACACAACATCGTGGGCCAAAGGGCCTGTATGGTGCTGTAATGCTCTATGTTCTAAGTAGAACTTTAAAAAGCATTGTTTTACAAGTCATTCCAGTTAACAGAAATGTTCACGTTTTGTTGTGTTTTTCTTCAGATCAAAATTGCAAGACCACAGGTCACAGGATTTCACAACAGTTGATTTCTACTCCAAGCTCCTCAGTGCTGTTGCATCAAATCTTATCCTTTGGAGTGTGATTATTAATATTAAGATTTTTTTTCTGCTTTTGAATTCCAGCAACAAAATTAAATATATTTAATATGCTTCTCCCCCTCATCCCACCCTCTCAAGACGATGAAGTCTATTGGAAGTCAACGGAGTTAAATTTGCTAGAGGACATTGATGGATTGAGTCACAGCCACGGCTTTTAGAGGGTGCAGCCGAGAGAAACGGGATGGGGTCTTCTTACACACAAGCCACCGGACAAGCCAAATTGTCTCCTTTCCTCGGAGACCTGGAGCCACTTTTCCCCTCTGGTTCGGTCTTCAAATTGGCCAGAGACAAATTCGGGACTTACCAAGATTGTGTGCGCCCGATAGAGGTGCGAGTGGGGAACGCGGAAGGGCTGAGATCTGAATGCGAGAGAACTAAACCCCAAGAAAAGAATGTAAGGAGCAGGAGTCGGCCCATCCAGCCGGCCCTGCCTTTCAATGTGATCTGATGGCGGGTCATCTCCACCAACCTGCCTTCCCCCCCACTACATCCCTTAATTCCCCAACTGTGTCAAAATCCACCCAGCCTTGCCTTCAATATGTTTTACTGAGGTTTGCCCCCCCCCCCCCAATGCTTCAATGGGCAATGAATTCCACAGATTTCCCGCCCTCTGGGAAAAGCAGTTCTCCGTCCGAAACCCTGTGCATGAGTCCCCCCAGCTCTGGCCTCCAACGCCAATCAAAACAACTTACCGACTTCCATCTGCTCTATGGGCAATGGGGTTGTAGGTTAATTGGTGTGTTTGGGCATCACAGGCTAGTGGTCTGGAAGGGCCTGTTACCGTGTAATTTTGCTCTACATATAATCCATATCATCCTTAAACATGGGGCAATGTACTCTGGACTTAATTTGCATATTGTGTCATAATTTAACATGTCTTTTAACTCAATGTACAGATTCATTGTTTATTTTCAATAAAAAAATTTTTAAATGACTTCCTTGTATTGATCTGGACTTGGTCAGTTAGAATTTATTTTATAAAACAGCCTTTAATGTTGGTACTTCCTTAACAAGTGATTAAAGTTGAGCTGGTTAGATCTCAGGTGGAAATTAGGGCACCGGGGGGGAGGCACACTCTCTGTGACAGCACCAGCGATCGGGACCGGGGTTCGAATCCCACGCAGTCTGTAAGGATCTCCCACGCGTCTGCATGGCTTTTCCCCTGGAGGCTCCCATCGTTCAAAGCATCCCGAGGGTTGTAGATTAAATGGGGTGTAAATTTGGGGCTGAAATGGTCCGTTATGTCTAAATCATTAAAGATAGAATTTATAATAAATTGACCGAACGTTTAAAAAAAAAAGAAGAAAAATATTGAAAAACTGACTAAAGGGGCAGTCTTTTGATGAAATACTGAGGCGGGCGAGACTACCGGCCACCATCATGTCAACTTTCTACAGGAGCTCTATCCAGAGCGTCCTGGTCGCTGCAGAGAAATGGATTGGAGTTCAATTCACAGGACCTTAAAAGCAGCAGAGAGGATCATTGGAGTCTCCCTCCCCCTCCCCATCAACATGATGAACCAGGATCATTGCCTGAAGAGGGTGCACGCGCAAAGATCCTTAAGGACCCCCTTCCACCCATGTGCGCAGCACCTTTCAGCTGCTCCCATCGGTGGGGGGGGGGGGAGAGATACAGGAGGATAGGAGCCAGCACCACCAGGCTGAGGAACAGTTTCTTCCCACGGGCAGTGAGAATGGTGAACGACCAAAGGAACTGCTCACATTAACCGTCCAAGACTCAACTATTTATTTAAAAATACAGTAAAACCTCTGGTATCCGGCCCCTATGTAGATTGGTAGATGTCGTGTAAGTGAATTTTCCAGTTGCTTGAATTCTGAATAACAGGGGTTTTACCGCATTTAATTATTTCTATATAAGCACACTGCACATGAATCTTTTGTAATATGTGTGCTATGCCTGCATATGTAGTTGTATGTTTTCTCACCGAGGATTGAAGACAATAAACTTGAACTTGAAGAGCCTATAGTGGTATTGCTCTTGCCCATCAACCTCACTGAGTGGGAGATTGGTCTGAAAGGATTCGGACAGGGTGGGTTTAGGCTGCATGGGGTGTAAGTACGAAGCTCTTTTCCGCCATTGCCTGCTGCTGGCTCTACCCGTTTCTCCCCCTCGGAAACCCTGGCAAATTTCTACAGATGTGCATCACAGTCTGCCGGTGAGAACGCTGAGCGACTGAATGAGCTGCCTGTACTTATGCTCCTTCTATTGGCGAATCCAGGTATATTTATTTGTACATGTATACACGTCCTGTGTGCATATCATTTGTCTGTGCATGTGTGGGGTCTGGTGGTGTGTCTGCGTGTTTCTTTGCACCAAGGAGTGGAGAACGCTGTTTCGTTGGGTTGGACTTGTACAATCGAATGGCAATAAACTTGAAAGGAATTGTGTCACAAATACGAACAAATTTGAAAGTGAAACAGAGGATCGGGGCTGATTTTGAAAAGGAAAAGTGATAATCTATCTTGGAATGTCATGTTCATGCCGATCACAAGGTAACAACAACGGTAGAAGCCCATCAAAGATTTTGTTTTGGTATTACAGGTACCCCTCAACTTCTGACCTAAGCGAGGTACGCTCATGCGCACATGCGACCAGAAATGTCTCATCAATGTCGCCACAGCTGCGGTACATTCGGTCACATTTGTGGCAAGTATCTGCTTAAGGCTCAAAGATGCGCCCTGACTGCACTGATTTAAAAAGCCTATGAGCTTTACTTCAGTGACAGACGCTGGGCTCCTCACATTTGCTGTGCCATGAGGGCAGTCAACTTGGCTCAGAGGTGCCCAGGATGAAACAAGCTGAATTCGATGCAAATTAATGTTTACTCCAAATTCTGATGTTCAGCAAATCTGAAATCATCTTTAGGTGGTTGGTCTCAATCCCCCATTTTTGAGGAAGCAAACCTTTGTGGGAAAAAAATTGCTGTAATTTGGGACGGCAAAGGCTTAAAGGCCAGAAGGGCCTGTCTACAATAAAATCATTGATTATGAGGATCAAGGTTCAAACACAAGTTTCATGGTAAAAACAACTTGAGCACAATGTATCAGAGACTTAAAATTATCTGTTTGTTGGTTGTCAGGCAACTTCAGCAATAAAAGGACCTTGGCATTATTATTATCACAAGTAAATATATGAGAAGTGTTGATTGCATAACTTATCAAGGAGTATTCAGATATATCTTGATCCTTTGCTCATGTTAATTTGGACAATATAGGCCCTTCAAAGTTGTGCCGAACATGTCCCTACCTTAGAAATGACTAGGCTTACCCATAGTCCACTATGCTTTCAACCTCCGTGTACCTATCCAAAAGTTAGGATCAGGATCAGAAATTATTGTCGTGAACAAGTCATGAAATTCGGTGTTTTGTGGCAGCATCACAGGGCAGCATCATATTATAACCACCTTACTACACTAATGTAAAAATAAGAGTGCACGAAAAGTGAGGCCGTGTCTTTGGATCATTGATCATTCAGGAATCTGATGGCGGAGGGGAAGAAGCCATCCTTGTGATCGTCTTTAGGCTCCTGGACCTCCTTATGGTAGCAGAGTGAAGAGGGCACAGCCTGGATGGTGGCGGGGGGGGGGGGGGGGAGGGGGGGTCCTTGAAGATAGAGACTGCTTTATTAAGACACCGGCTCATCTAGATGTGTCCTCGATGGAGTGAAGTCTACTGCCTATGCTGAGTTAACAACCCTTTGGGGTTTATTCTTGTCCTGACAGTTGGAGCCTCCATACCAGGCAGTGATGCAACCAGCCAGAATGCTCCTCACGGTCCACCTGGAGAGGTTTTCAAGTCTTTGGTGATGTACTGTGACAGGTTATGGATATGTTTTTGGGAGATAGATTGGGCCAGGTTTTTTAGTGTAGGTCACATACAAACACTTTAAAACAGATCTCATTTAAAATACTGGAGCTCTGCTCACGCGAGACAGGTCGGCACCAAGAGCCTTTGCAAAAGCATTGGAGAGTGCCAAGAGATTTCACTAATGGATTGTTGTTTACAAAAAGGCAACAGAATTTGTCGGAGCACAGGCTGTCTGGAGGAGAACTTTCTGTTCTAAGAGGGTCATGTGGTTTTGCAAGCAGAGAGGGTGAAATGGGCTTTTTTTCTGAGAGAGAGAGAGACACACACACAGATCAGTTCTACAGTCAGCAGCAGCAGCTGGGACTAGAACAGGACAAGCTTGTAGAAAACCCCATTTGGAAGACAGGTTGTAAGTACTTAGTTCAGCCTGGTCGAAGCCCTTGTGGTTCATGCAAGAGGAGAGGACTGGCTGTCTAATGTTTCACTTGGAATAACAGAAACAGAATGGAACTCTGTGGTGACCTGAAAGAAAGAGGTTATCACCTGGAAAACCACTGATGGGGTAAATTTCTTTGGCAAGACACTGGCGTAGCTAATTACAAGGGATCAGTTTGTGTCTAGGAACAACAAATCTCTCTCTGAAAACCGACAAGCACCTTCCTGAGTGGTAGCCATTTACCTTTTAAGCTCCAAAGCCTGGTGAACTTTATAAATGTTAAATTCAGTGCACAGTATAAGAATTGCCTGCAACCAGTGAACTTGGAGGAGTGAGAAGTGAGATTGGTCTGTGAATCAAAGAAATTTTCTGAACTTACACACACACACACACACACACACACATTACATACACCTGCGCTTAGACTTAGAAGGGGATTAAGTTAAGTTAATAGGAATAAATTAGAGTTTGATCCTGTTTTCATGTTTTTTTTCTTTGGCTTGGTTTCGCGGACGAAGATTTATGGAGGGGTAATCTCCATGTCAGCTGCAGGCTCGTTTGTGGCTGACAAGTCCGATGTGGGACAGGCAGACACGGTTGCAGCGGTTGCAAGGGAAAATTGGTTGGTTGGGGTTGGGTGTTGGGTTTTTCCTCCTTTGTCTTTTGTCAGTGGTCTTTTGTGAGGTAGGCTCTGCGGTCTTCTTCAAAGGAGGTTGCTGCCCGCCGAACTGTGAGGCGCCAAGATGCACGGTTTGAGGCGATATCAGCCCACTGGCGGTGGTCAATGTGGCAGGCACCAAGAGATTTCTTCAGGCAGTCCTTGTACCTCTTCTTTGGTGCACCTCTGTCATGGTGGCCAGTGGAGAGCTCGCCATATAACACTATCTTAGGAAGGCAATGGTCCTTAAAAACAACTTAACCATTTGTCTTGGTGAATATCTATTGCTGCTGGGTTTTGGGGTCCTCTGGGCTCGTAACACTCCAGCCTTGCACTTTTACTATGACCTGCAGCTCTGGTAGGTTTTGAACGGTGAGAAGAAACCCACGCAGGTCATGGGAGGACATTCAGAAGGCATCTTGTAAAGTTTAAGTTTCTTGTCATATTCAATTGGGGGTAATAAATTCTTATTTGAATTTGGGGCTGGATCTTAGACTTTAAATGGATCAGAGATACAAAGGTCAATCCTGTGTGTAATAGTTTTCAGTCCAATGGTTCATCAGCTTTCTCTCTCACCCTGCAAAAGACAATTGACTGCCAGAGTTTTGAATTGCATTTAGTTTCCGCTCAGGATATCTGTGAAGAGCTTCACTCAGAAATTTCTTTAAGCTTTTGCTTTGATCCAGAATTTTAAATATGAAAAGAAGCCGGCTCAAAATAAACACTGCGGTGTTTTTCTGCTACCTGCATTTTTCTTCGTTCTTCGGTAAGTTATTTTCTGAGATTATTATTGTTAATTTTGCTTTTATTGGATCTCTGAATCATGTGAAACAAGGTTCTTATCGGGTTTCAGAGTGAGATTTGTTGTTCCTGGACACAAACTGATCCCTTGTAATCAGCCATGCCAGTGTCTTGCTGAAGAAATTTCCCCCATCAGTGATTCTCCAGGTGATAACCTCTTTCTTTCAGGTCACCACAGAGTTCCATTCTGTTTCCGTTATTTCAAGTGAAACATTAGATAGCCAGTCCTCTCCTCTTGCATGAACCATAAGGGCTTTGACCATGGAACATCTCAGCATAGAAATAGGCCCCTTTGGCCCTTCTGGTTGGTTCCGAGCACCACTGGCCTGCACCCCACCCCATCCACATACCTGTCCACATTCTCCTTCATCGTTAAAGTCAAGTCTGCATTCCCCACCTCAGCTTGTTCCATGCCCCCACTCCATGTGAAGATGTTCCCCCCCCCAAACTTTTCCCTCGTTATCTCACCTGCCCTCAGCAGGAAAAATGTATCTACATTTAGTCTGTCCATCCCCCTCATAATTTTCAATACCTCCCCTCATTCTTCTACACTCCAGGGAATAAAGGCCTAACCTGTTTAACCTTTCCCTCCAACTCAGTTCCTCAAGTCCAGGCAACATCCTCGTAAATCTCTGCCCTCTTTCAATTTTATTGATGTCTTTCCTGTAGTTCGGTGACCAAAACTGCGCACAATGCTCCAAATTTGGCCCCACCCGTTGTCTTCACCATGACATCCCAATGCCTGTTCTCAATACTTTGATTTATGAAGGCCAATATGCCAAAAGCTCTCTTACAACCCTATCTACTTGTGTCTAGGGAATTATGAAGTAAATCACAAAATTCAGGGGTTGAAGTAAAAGCACAAAATGCTCAGCAGGTCGAACAGTGTCTTTTATGTAGTCAAGGTAAAAATACATCACTGACGTTTCAGGCTTGAGCCCTTCATCGAAGTATGAGAATTTCAGAAAGGACTCAAACCTGAAGCATTCGGTCTCGTATCTCTGCCTTTGTAACATAAAGGATGCTGTTCGACCTGCCGAGCGTCTCCAGCAGTGTGTGGCAAGGGAATCACGTATCTGCACTCCCATATCCCTCCGTCCAACCACACTCTTCCCCCCCCCCCCCCGCCACGCCCTACCATTCCCCGTGTATGTCCTTTCTTGGTTTGTCTGCAGATTCATCCAGTTACAGCGCTGCTGCCGCGGGACTGGACAAATTCTTCATGTAATTAGGAAGCTTTAACAAACGGTTGCTTCTTCACAACGACGGAGAGGTCAGGCTACTTGTCCAGCTGAACCACAGTAAAGGTTGCGGTGATGCTGATGCACCAAACTGGTCTTTTCCATGCGATTTTTAGTTTTCCAAACTTTACGCTGAGGTGCAGTGCATAACAGGTGAGAGAGAAACCGCACTAGATAAGTTAAGCTACAATTATTCCCAGAGCTTCCAACGCACTTTATTAGCTAAAAAGATTCCAAGTTGCTTAAACACTGGTACTTTCTTGGTGCCACAGGGCTGAGTATTTGTACTCAATTTGGAATTGACTGTCAGACAAATAAGAGAATTGAATATGTGACATAAGGTCCTGGTGAGACCTCACTTGAAGGATTGTGGGCTCTTCATTTAAAAACGGACGTGCTGATGTTGGAGATGTTCAGAGGAGGTTCACTTGGATGATTCTGGGAATGAAAGGGTTATCCTATGAAGACCAGCTCTTGGCCTGTACTCATTGGAATTGAAGAGAATGACAATGGGGGGTGGTGGGGTGGATTTGGAGGGAATCTCTCTGAAACATTTTGAATGTTGAAAGTCACGGACAGAGTAGATGTAGACAGGTTGTTTCCCCATGGTGGAAGAGTCCAGGTCCAGAGCGGAAGAACTTCTTCAGCCAGAGACCAGTGAACCTGTGGAAGTTGTTGCCACTGCAGGTGGTCGTGGAGGCCAGGTCGTGGTGCTTACAGCAGAGATCGATAGATTCTTAATTGACCAGGGCATTGAAGGCTACAGGGAGGAGGGCTGGGCAGAGGGGCCATGGAGAAATGGTTCAACTGAATGGTGGGGCAGACTCGATGGGCTGATTGGCCTATTTCTGTTCCAGTCTTATGGAAAAGGAAGGGGGACATGGAGGGGTAGGGGGAACTGCCTACCCCCACTAAAAACCTACTAAACTAAAAAAATATTAAAAAATAGATAGATATTAAATTGGATTGCTTTAGGAAACACTCAAAGATTCCAAAAACATTTCACAAAGGAACATAAATTATAAAGGGAAGATTTCACCAGAGGATTCAAAGGAATTATTTATAAATTCAAACAATGTTCAAACAAACAGGGCCCAAATCTGTAAAAATATAGAATATATTTATACGTAATATAATTATACATAATTTTTTTCTAACGGAATAGAACTTTGAGTCTCTGTTTGCCATCTTCCTGATGTTAAAGAAACACCTGATTTTGAAATAAGACTTTAGTAAGGCCTTTGACAAGGTCTCACATGGGAGGTTAGTCAGAAAAGTTCAGAAGCTCAGTATATACATTCAGTGGCTTTCCACTCCCATCCCACCTTAAGCAATCCCTAGGCCATCGGTGCTCTGTGATTAGTCAGGGGTTGCTTAAGATGGGACGTGAGTGGGAAGGGAAGGTTGAGAATTATTGCTCTAGACCCAATTGTTACTGAAATATTTTTTGAGAGAAAAATTGTCATTTCCTTTGGAGCTCTGAAATGGTGCACATAACGAGTCAAAACAGTGGTCACTGTGGACGATGTGGTCAGTGACGTAAATTCTGTGGTGCTTGATGTGGTGGTCTCTTTGGACCAGGTGGTTTCTGTGGTTGATGGGGTCACTGAGCTGGTCTCTGTAGTTGATGCTGTTGGTAAGGTGGTCCCTGTGGTGGAGTCTGAGGTTGATGTGGTCATGTCTGTGGTCAAGGAAGTGATTACTGTGGACGATGTGGTTGGTGAAGTAGATTCTGTGGTGCCTGATGTGGTGGTTTCTTTGGAGAAGGTGGTCTCTGTAGTTGATGGGGTCACTGAGCTGGACTCTGTAGTTGATGCTGTTGGTGCGGTGGATTTTAAGGTCCCTGTGGTGGAGTCAGAGGTTGATGTGGTCGTGTCTGTGGTCGAGGTAGTGATAACTGTGGACGATGTGGTCGATGATGTAGATTCTGTGGTGCCTGATGTGTTTGTCTCGGTGGTCTCTGTGGTTGATGGGGTCACTGAGGTGGTCTCTGTAGTTGATGCTGTTGGTGAGATGGACATTTTGTATGCTGTGGTGGAGTCTGAGGTTGATGTGGTCATGTCTGTGGTTGAGGTAGTGATCACTGTGGTTGATGTTGTCTGTGAACTAGATTCTGACGTGCCTGATGTGGTGGTCTTTTAAGACAAGTTGGTCTCTGTGGTTGATGGGGACACTGAGCTGGTCTCTGTAGTTGATGCAGTCAGTGCGGTGGACATTGAAGTCACTGTGGTGGAGTCAGAGGTTGATGTGGTCATGTCTGTGGTTGAGGAAATGATCACTGTGGATGATATGGTGGGTGAAGTAGATTTTGATGTGCTTGATGTGGTGGTCTCTGTGGTCAATGTGGTCTCAGTGGTCTCTGTGGTCAATGTGGTCTCAGTGGTCTCTGTGGTCAATGTGGTCTCAGTGGTCTCTGTGGTTGATGGGGTCACTGAGCTGGTCTCTTTTGTTGATGCTGTTGGTGAGGTGGTCATTGGGGTCCCTGTGGTTGGTGCAGATCTTGTGTGGCCTGATGTGCTGGTCTTTTTAGTTAAAAACGTGGTCGATGTGGTTGAAGGGGTCAGTGTGCTGGGGATTGCAGTTGATGTGGAGGTCACTATGGTTAACGTGGTTGGTGCAATGGTCTTCATGGTGGATGTCATGGTGATTGCGGTTTTCTCCCCAGTTGTGGTCGCTGCGGTGCTTCTCAATGTGGCCAACATGCTGGTCTTTCCTCTGATGTGAACAAAACAGGTAAAACAATGGTTTTCAAACTTTTTCTTTCCACTCACATCCCATCATTACTAATCACAGAGCACCAATGGCCTAGGGAATACTTCAAGAGGGATGTGAATGGAAAGAAAAAGGTTGAGAACCCCTGGTCTAGATTCAACATTGGCCGAAAGTGGGTGACTGTCTCTCTGACTGGTGTGATTCAGGGATCGGTGCTGGCACCATTGTTGTTTAATGATAATGTGGTTTGGATCTGCAAGATTTCAGATGACACTAAGACCGGGGGTGTCGTGGAAAGTGAGGAAGGTTTTCAAAGCTCGTGAAGGAATCTGGACCAGCTGGAAAAATAGGATGAAAAGTGGCAGATGGCGTTTAATGCTGAGAAGTGTGAGGAATTGGATTTTAGGAGAAATGAAGGAAGGAGATACTGTATAAAGGTAACTGGCAGGGCACTGAGGAGTGCAGTTGGAATACAGATGCACCATTTCCCCCGAAATTGGCATTACAGGTAGATGGGGTTACAAAGACAGCTTCTGGCATATTGGCCTTCGTAAGTCGAGGTTGCCCGGGCTTCAGGAATTGAGTTACAGGGAAAGGTTAAACAGATTAGGACTTTATTCCTGGGAATGTAGGAAATTGAGGGGAGATTTGATCGAGGTATTTAAGGTCATGAGGGGTCTTGATAGAAGAAATGCAAAGACTTGAGGGTAGGTGATATTCAGGGGGTTTTGCCTGTGATGTGCAGTGCTGAGTCAACTCCCTCTTGCGTGTACAATGTACAATCTTTCATCCACCTTTATCATGTGCAATTATTCCAAATTTAGACAGTGATCCCTTCCAGCCTCCGGGTCCGTGCTGCCGATTACACCCAATTAACCTACAACCCGAGTTCAATTTTTTCAAATGGTGCAGACACAGGGGAGTACAAACTCCTTCCGGACAGTGCAGGATTCAAACCCCGGTCCCAATCGCAGGTGGTGTAACAGTGTTGCGCTGACCGTTACGCCAATCATCCCACTCATACACAAGTTTCCCCTATGCTCAAAGGAGATTGCTCAAATTCCAACTCACTGTGGAATGATCGACTAGCAGCGTTGACTAGAGGAAGCAGAACTTATTTCCACGGACTGCAAATACGCGTGAAATAGCCAATACCGTGGCATAGTTGACTCACCCATTTCTGGCTTTAAAAAAAATCACCCATTTTCTATATGACCTGTGTAAAAGTCAATCCCTTTATTTTTGGCCTCACCTACCCAGCCACCAGAGCTACTGACGCCCCGGCTGCAGATTCTTGCCCCAGCCGGACGCTCATCCAAGCTCCCAGTGCCCTAACCACAGACTCTTGAACTGGCCCCCTACCCACCTGGGAACCCAACGCACAGGCCTCCCGATGGCAGAAACCAGTTTCTGCCCTTGCCGCAGACTCTCTCCTAGGTCTGAGCCAGCCGCCCGTCCGAGCTCCTGACGCCCCACGGATTTGCCATCTGGTCCCGGCCAGTCAAGCACCCGGTGCCTACTGTGGCCAAAAGCAGTATCTGTGTAAAAGTCCACCATCCAAATTTGACCTGAAAATTGGTCACCGAAACTCAACAATTGTACAAGCATTTACAGTAGTGTTCAAGCTACATTGAAGCAGGGTTAGTTGTGTTGTGTAAAAATGTTAAAAATGATAAAATCCTATTTTCTCTTTGCTATTTTAATCAAGGTACCACATCAGGCACCACAGAATCTACGTCACCGGCCAAATCATCCACAGTGATTACTACCACGACCACAGACATGACCACATCAACCTCAGACTCCACCACAGGGACCAAAATGTCCACCACACCAACAGCATCAAATACAGAGACCAGCTCAGTGACCCCATCAACCACAGAGATGACTGAGACCACAGAGACCACCACATCAGGCACCACAGAATCTACTTCACCGATGACATCTTCCACAGTAATCACTACCTTGACCACAGACATGACGACATCAACCTCAGACTCCACCACAGAGACCAGCACATCAAAAGCATCAACTACAGAGACCAGCTCAGTGACCCCATCAACCACAACGACCACCAAGACCACCTTGACAAAAGAGACCACCACATCAAGCACCACAGAATCTATGTCACCGATGACGTCTTCCACAGTCATCACTACCTTAACCACAGACATGATGACATCAACCTCAGACTCCACCACAGGGACCACAATATCCACCACACCAACCGCATCAAATATAGAGACCAGCTCAGTGACCCCATCAACCACAGAGACCACCGAGACCACCTTCACAACAGAGACCACCACATCAAGCACCATAGAATCTACTTCACCGACGACATCTTCCACAGTAATCACTACTTTGACCGCAGACATGACCACATCAACCTCAGACTCCACGTCAGGGACCACCAAACCAACATCATCAACCACAGACACCAGCTCAGTGACCCCATCAACCACAGAATCCACAGAGACCACCTTGACCATTGAGACTACCACATCAGGCACCACAGTATCTACTTCACCGACGACATCTTCCACAGTAATCACTACCTTGACCACAGACATGACGACATCAACCTCAGACTCCACGACAGGGACTACCACACCAACAGCATCAACTACAGACACCAGCTCAGTGACCCCATCAACAACAGAGACCACCGAGACCACCTTGATCATGGAGACCACCACATCAGGCACCACAGAATCTACGTCACCGGCCAAATCGTCCACAGTGATTACTACCATCACCACAAACATGACCACATCAACCTCAGACTCCACCACAGGGACCAAAATGTCCACCACACCAACAGCATCAAATACAGAGACCAGCTCAGTGACCCCATCAACCACAGAGATGACCGACACCACAGAGACCACCACATCAGGCATCACAGAATCAACATCATCTACCACACCGTCCACAGTGATCACTGCCTCGACCACAGACATTACCACATCAACCTCTGACTTCACCACAGGGACTAAAATGTCCACCTCTCCAACAGCATCAACTACAGACATCAGCTCAGTGACCCCATCAACAACAGAGACCACCAAGACCACCTTGATCACAAAGACCACCATATCAGGCACCACAGAATCTACTTCACCGATGACATCTTCCACAGTAATCACTACCTTGACCACAGACATGACGACATCAACCTCAGACTCCACCACAGAGACCAGCACATCAAAAGCATCAACTACAGAGACCAGCTCAGTGACCCCATCAACCGCAGAATCCACAGAGACCACCTTGACCATTGAGACTACCACATCAGGCACCACAGTATCTACTTCACCGACGACATCTTCCACAGTAATCACTACCTTGACATCAGACATGACGACATCAACCTCAGACTCCACGACAGGGACCACCACACCAACAGCATCAACTACAGACACCAGCTCAGTGACCCCATCAACAACAGAGACCAGCGAGACCACCTTGATCATGGAGATCACCACATCAGGCACCACAGAATCTACGTCACCAGCCAAATCGTCCACAGTGATTACTACCACGACCACAGACATGTCCACATCAACCTCAGACTCTGCCACAGGGACCAAAATGTCCACCACACCAACAGCATCAAATACAGAGACCAGCTCAGTGACCCCATCAACCACAGAGATGACTGAGACCACAGAGACCACCACATCAGGCATCACAGAATCAACATCATATACCACACCGTCCACAGTGATCACTGCCTCGACCACAGACATGACCACATCAACCTCTGACTTCACCACAGGGACTAAATTGTCCACCTCTCCAACAGCATCAACTACAGACATCAGCTCAGTGACCCCATCAACAACAGAGACCACCAAGACCACCTTGATCACAAAGACCACCATATCAGGCACCACAGAATCTACTTCACCGATGACATCTTCCACAGTAATCACTACCTTGACCACAGACATGACGACATCAACCTCAGACTCCACCACAGAGACCAGCACATCAAAAGCATCAACTACTGAGACCAGCTCAGTGACCCCATCAACCACAGAATCCACAGAGACCACCTTGACCATTGAGACTACCACATCAGGCACCACAGTATCTACTTCACCGACAACATCTTCCACAGTAATCACTACCTTGACCACAGACATGACGACATCAACCTCAGACTCCACGACAGGGACCACCACACCAACAGCATCAACTACAGACACCAGCTCAGTGACCCCATCAACAACAGAGACCACCGAGACCACCTTGATCATGGAGACCACCACATCAGGCACCACAGAATCTACGTCACCGGCCAAATCGTCCACAGTGATTACTACCACGACCACAGACATGACCACATCAACCTCAGACTCCACCACAGGGACCAAAATGTCCACCACACCAACAGCATCAAATACAGAGACCAGCTCAGTGACCCCATCAACCACAGAGATGACTGAGACCACAGAGACCACCACATCAGGCACCACAGAATCTACTTCACCGATGACATCTTCCACAGTAATCACTACCGTGACCACAGACATGACGATATCCACCTCAGACTCCACGACAGGGACCACCACACCAACAGCATCAACTACAGACACCAGCTCAGTGACCCCATCAACAACAGAGACCACCGAGACCACCTTGATCATGGATACCACCACATCAGGCACCACAGAATCTACGTCACCGGCCAAATCGTCCACAGTGATTACTACCACGACCACAGACATGACCACATCAACCTCAGACTCCACCACAGGGACCAAAATGTCCACCACACCAACAGCATCAAATACAGAGACCAGCTCAGTGACCCCATCAACCACAGAGATGACTGAGACCACAGAGACCACCACATCAGGCACCACAGAATCTACTTCACCGATGACATCTTCCACAGTAATCACTACCGTGACCACAGACATGACGATATCCACCTCAGACTCCACGACAGGGACCACCACACCAACAGCATCAACTACAGACACCAGCTCAGTGACCCCATCAACAACAGAGACCACCGAGACCACCTTGATCATGGATACCACCACATCAGGCACCACAGAATCTACGTCATCGGCCAAATCGTCCACAGTGATTACTACCACGACCACAGACTCAGACTCAGACTCCACTACAGGGACCAAAATGTCCACCACACCAACAGCATCCATTACAGAGACCAGCTCAGTGACCCCATCAACCACAACGACCACCAAGACCACCTTGACAGCAGAGACCACCATTTCAAGCACCTCAGAATCTACATCATCGATGACATCTTCCACAGTAATCACTACCTTGACCACAGACATGACGACATCCACCTCAGACTCCAACACAGGGACCACAATGTCCACCACACCAACAGCATCAAATACAGAGACCAGCTCAGTGAACCCATCAACCACAGTGACCACCGAGACAACCTTGACAACAGAGACCACCACATCAGGCACCACAGAATCTACTTCACCGATGACATTTTCCACAGTAATCACTACCTTGACCACAGACATGACGACATCAACCTCAGACTCCACCACAGGGACCACCACACCAACAGCATCAACTACAGACACCAGCCCAGTGAGCCCATCAACCACAGAGACCACCAGGACCACCTTGACCACAGAGACCACCACATCAGGCACCAGAGAATCTATTTCACCGACCACATTATCGACAATGATCACAAGCTCGACCACTGACATGACCACATCAACCTCAGTCTCCACCATAGGGACCAAAATGTCCACCTCACCAACAGCATCAACTACGGAGACCAGCACAGTGATTCAATCAACCACAGAGACCACCGAGACCACCTTGTCCACAGAGTCCACCACATCAGGCATGACTGAATCAACTTCATCGAGCACTTCGTCCACAGGGATCACTACCTTGAACACAGATTTCACCACGTCAACGTCTGTCTCCACTACACGGATTGCAATGACCAACTCCCCATCAGCATCAATTACAGAGACCAGCTCAGTGACCCCATCAACCACAACGACCACCAAGACCACCTTGACAAAAGAGACCACCACATCAAGCACCACAGAATCTATGTCACCGATGATGTCTTCCACAGTCATCACTACCTTGACCACAGACATGATGACATCAACCTCAGACTCCACCACAGGGACCACAATGTCCACCACACCAACCGCATCAAATATAGAGACCAGCTCAGTGACCCCATCAACCACAGAGACCACCGAGACCACCTTCACAACAGAGACCACCACATCAAGCACCACAGAATCTACTTCACCGATGACATCTTCCACAGTAATCACTACTTTGACCGCAGACATGACCACATCAACCTCAGACTCCACGTCAGGGACCACCACACCAACATCATCAACTACAGACACCAGCTTAGTGACCCCATCAACAACAGAGACCACCGAGACCACCTTGATCACAGAGGCCTCCACAACAGGCACCACAGAATCTACTTCACCGATGACATTTTCCACAGTAATCACTACCTTGACCACAGACATGACGACATCAACCTCAGACTCCACCACAGGGACCACCACACCAACAGCATCAACTACAGACACCAGCCCAGTGAGCCCATCAACCACAGAGACCACCAGGACCACCTTGACCACAGAGACCACCACATCAGGCACCAGAGAATCTATTTCACCGACCACATTATCGACAATGATCACAAGCTCGACCACTGACATGACCACATCAACCTCAGTCTCCACCATAGGGACCAAAATGTCCACCTCACCAACAGCATCAACTACGGAGACCAGCACAGTGATTCAATCAACCACAGAGACCACCGAGACCACCTTGTCCACAGAGTCCACCACATCAGGCATGACTGAATCAACTTCATCGAGCACTTCGTCCACAGGGATCACTACCTTGAACACAGATTTCACCACGTCAACGTCTGTCTCCACTACACGGATTGCAATGACCAACTCCCCATCAGCATCAATTACAGAGACCAGCTCAGTGACCCCATCAACCACAACGACCACCAAGACCACCTTGACAAAAGAGACCACCACATCAAGCACCACAGAATCTATGTCACCGATGATGTCTTTCACAGTCATCACTACCTTGACCACAGACATGATGACATCAACCTCAGACTCCACCACAGGGACCACAATGTCCACCACACCAACCGCATCAAATATAGAGACCAGCTCAGTGACCCCATCAACCACAGAGACCACCGAGACCACCTTCACAACAGAGACCACCACATCAAGCACCACAGAATCTACTTCACCGATGACATCTTCCACAGTAATCACTACTTTGACCGCAGACATGACCACATCAACCTCAGACTCCACGTCAGGGACCACCACACCAACATCATCAACTACAGACACCAGCTTAGTGACCCCATCAACAACAGAGACCACCGAGACCACCTTGATCACAGAGGCCACCACAACAGACAACACAGTATCTACGTCAATGACCAAATCGTCCACAGTGATCACTACCTCAACCACAGACATGACCACATCAACCTCTGACTCCATCGCAGGGACCACAATGTTCACCTCACCAACAGCATCAACTACAGAGACCATCTCAGTGACTCCATCAACCACAGAATCCACAGAGACCACCTTGACCATTGAGACCACCACATCAGGCACCAGAGTATCTACTTCACCGACAACATCTTCCACAGTAATCACTACCTTGACCACAGACATGACGACATCAACCTCAGATTCCACGACAGGGACCACCACACCAACAGCATCAACTACAGACACCAGCTCAGTGACCCCATCAACAACAGAGATGACCGAGACCACCTTGTCCACAGAGTCCACCACATCAGGCATGACTGAATCAACTTTATCGAGCACTTCGTCCACAGGGATCACTACGTTGAACTCAGATTTCACCACGTCAACCTCTGTCTCCACCACAGGGACTGCAATGACCACCTCCCCATCAGCATCAACCACAGAGACAAGCTCAGTGACCCCATCAACCACAAAGGCCACTGAGACCACCTTGACAACAGAGACAAGCACCACAGAATCTACTTCACCGATGACATCTTCCACAGTAATCACTACCTTGACCACAGACATGATGACATTAACCTCAGACTCCACCACAGGGACCACAATGTCCACCACACCAATAGCATCAAATACAGAGACCAGCTCAGTGACCCCATCAACCACAGAGATGACTGAGACCACAGAGACCACCACATCAGGCACCACAGAATCTACTTCACCGATGACATCTTCCACAGTAATCACTACCTTGACCACAGACATGACGACATCAACCTCAGACTCCACCACAGAGACCAGCACATCAAAAGCATCAACTACAGAGACCAGCTCAGTGACCCCATCAACCACAACGACCACCAAGACCACCTTGACAAAAGAGACCACCACATCAAGCACCACAGAACCTATGTCACCGATGATGTCTTCCACAGTCATCACTACCTTGACCACAGACATGATGACATCAACCTCAGACTCCACCACAGGGACCACAATGTCCACCACACCAACAGCATCAAATACAGAGACCAGCTCAGTGACCCCATCAACCACAGAGATGACTGAGACCACAGAGACCACCACATCAGGCACCACAGAATCTACTTCACCGATGACATCTTCCACAGTAATCACTACCTTGACCACAGACATGATGACATCAACCTCAGACTCCACCACAGAGACCAGCACATCAAAAGCATCAACTACAGAGACCAGCTCAGTGACCCCATCAACCACAACGACCACCAAGACCACCTTGACAAAAGAGACCACCACATCAAGCACCACAGAATCTATGTCACCGATGACGTCTTCCACAGTCATCACTACCTTAACCACAGACATGATGACATCAACCTCAGACTCCACCACAGGGACCACAATATCCACCACACCAACCGCATCAAATATAGAGACCAGCTCAGTGACCCCATCAACCACAGAGACCACCGAGACCACCTTCACAACAGAGACCACCACATCAAGCACCATAGAATCTACTTCACCGACGACATCTTCCACAGTAATCACTACTTTGACCGCAGACATGACCACATCAACCTCAGACTCCACGTCAGGGACCACCAAACCAACATCATCAACCACAGACACCAGCTCAGTGACCCCATCAACCACAGAGATGACCGAGACCACAGAGACCACCACATCAGGCATCACTGAATCAACATCATCTACCACACCGTCCACAGTGATCACTGCCTCGACCACAGACATGACCACATCAACCTCTGACTTCACCACAGGGACTAAAATGTCCACCTCTCCAACAGCATCAACTATAGACATCAGCTCAGTGACCCCATCAACAACAGAGACCACCGAGACCACCTTGATCATGGAGACCACCACATCAGGCACCACAGAATATACATCACCGGCCAAATCGTCCACAGTGATTACTACCACGACCACAGACATGACCACATCAACCTCAGACTCCACCACAGGGACCAAAATGTCCACCACACCAACAGCATCAAATACAGAGACCAGCTCAGTGACCCCATCAACCACAGAGATGACCGACACCACAGAGACCACCACATCAGGCATCACAGAATCAACATCATCTACCACACCGTCCACAGTGATCACTGCCTCGACCACAGACATGACCACATCAACCTCTGACTTCACCACAGGGACTAAAATGTCCACCTCTCCAACAGCATCAACTATAGACATCAGCTCAGTGACCCCATCAACAACAGAGACCACCTTGATCACAGAGGCCACCACAACAGACAACACAGTATCTACGTCAATGACCAAATCGTCCACAGTGATCACTACCTCAACCACAGACATGACCACATCAACCTCTGACTCCATCGCAGGGACCACAATGTTCACCTCACCAACAGCATCAACTACAGAGACCATCTCAGTGACTCCATCAACCACAGAATCCACAGAGACCACCTTGACCATTGAGACCACCACATCAGGCACCAGAGTATCTACTTCACCGACAACATCTTCCACAGTAATCACTACCTTGACCACAGACATGACGACATCAACCTCAGACTCCACGACAGGGACCACCACACCAACAGCATCAACTACAGACACCAGCTCAGTGACCCCATCAACAACAGAGATGACCGAGACCACCTTGTCCACAGAGTCCACCACATCAGGCATGACTGAATCAACTTTATCGAGCACTTCGTCCACAGGGATCACTACGTTGAACTCAGATTTCACCACGTCAACCTCTGTCTCCACCACAGGGACTGCAATGACCACCTCCCCATCAGCATCAACCACAGAGACAAGCTCAGTGACCCCATCAACCACAAAGGCCACTGAGACCACCTTGACAACAGAGACAAGCACCACAGAATCTACTTCACCGATGACATCTTCCACAGTAATCACTACCTTGACCACAGACATGATGACATCAACCTCAGACTCCACCACAGGGACCACAATGTCCACCACACCAACAGCATCAAATACAGAGACCAGCTCAGTGACCCCATCAACCACAGAGATGACTGAGACCACAGAGACCACCACATCAGGCACCACAGAATCTACTTCACCGATGACATCTTCCACAGTAATCACTACCTTGACCACAGACATGATGACATCAACCTCAGACTCCACCACAGAGACCAGCACATCAAAAGCATCAACTACAGAGACCAGCTCAGTGACCCCATCAACCACAACGACCACCAAGACCACCTTGACAAAAGAGACCACCACATCAAGCACCACAGAATCTATGTCACCGATGACGTCTTCCACAGTCATCACTACCTTAACCACAGACATGATGACATCAACCTCAGACTCCACCACAGGGACCACAATATCCACCACACCAACCGCATCAAATATAGAGACCAGCTCAGTGACCCCATCAACCACAGAGACCACCGAGACCTCCTTCACAACAGAGACCACCACATCAAGCACCATAGAATCTACTTCACCGACGACATCTTCCACAGTAATCACTACTTTGACCGCAGACATGACCACATCAACCTCAGACTCCACGTCAGGGACCACCAAACCAACATCATCAACCACAGACACCAGCTCAGTGACCCCATCAACCACAGAGATGACCGAGACCACAGAGACCACCACATCAGGCATCACAGAATCAACATCATCTACCACACCGTCCACAGTGATCACTGCCTCGACCACAGACATGACCACATCAACCTCTGACTTCACCACAGGGACTAAAATGTCCACCTCTCCAACAGCATCAACTATAGACATCAGCTCAGTGACCCCATCAACAACAGAGACCACCGAGACCACCTTGATCATGGAGACCACCACATCAGGCACCACAGAATATACATCACCGGCCAAATCATCCACAGTGATTACTACCACGACCACAGACATGACCACATCAACCTCAGACTCCACCACAGGGACCAAAATGTCCACCACACCAACAGCATCAAATACAGAGACCAGCTCAGTGACCCCATCAACCACAGAGATGACCGACACCACAGAGACCACCACATCAGGCATCACAGAATCAACATCATCTACCACACCGTCCACAGTGATCACTGCCTTGACCACAGACATGACCACATCAACCTCTGACTTCACCACAGCGACTAAAATGTCCACCTCTCCAACAGCATCAACTACAGACATCAGCTCAGTGACCCCATCAACCACAGAATCCACAGAGACCACCTTGACCATTGAGACTACCACATCAGGCACCACAGTATCTACTTCACCGACGACATCTTCCACAGTAATCACTACCTTGACCACAGACATGACGACATCAACCTCAGACTCCACGACATGGACCACCACACCAACAGCATCAACTACAGACACCAGCTCAGTGACCCCATCAACAACAGAGACCACCGAGACCACCTTGATCATGGAGACCACCACATCAGGCACCACAGAATCTACTTCACCGGCCAAATCGTCCACAGTGATTACTACCATGACCACAGACATGACCACATCAACCTCAGACTCCACCACAGGGACCAAAATGTCCACCTCACCAACAGCATCAACTACGGAGACCAGCACAGTGATTCAATCAACCACAGAGACCACCGAGACCACCTTGTCCACAGAGTCCACCACATCAGGCATGACTGAATCAACTTCATCGAGCACTTCGTCCACAGGGATCACTACCTTGAACACAGATTTCACCACGTCAACCTCTGTCTCCACTACAGGGATTGCAATGACCAACTCCCCATCAGCATCAATTACAGAGACCAGCTCAGTGACCCCATCAACCACAACGACCACCAAGACCACCTTGACAAAAGAGACCACCACATCAAGCACCACAGAATCTATGTCACCGATGACGTCTTCCACAGTCATCACTACCTTGACCACAGACATGATGACATCAACCTCAGACTCCACCACAGGGACCACAATGTCCACCACACCAACCGCATCAAATATAGAGACCAGCTCAGTGACCCCATCAACCACAGAGACCACCGAGACCACCTTCACAACAGAGACCACCACATCAAGCACCACAGAATCTACTTCACCGACGACATCTTCCACAGTAATCACTACTTTGACCGCAGACATGACCACATCAACCTCAGACTCCACGTCAGGGACCACCACACCAACATCATCAACTACAGACACCAGCTTAGTGACCCCATCAACAACAGAGACCACCGAGACCACCTTGATCACAGAGGCCACCACATCAGACAACACAGTATCTACGTCAATGACCAAATCGTCCACAGTGATCACTACCTCAACCACAGACATGACCACATCAACCTCTGACTCCATCGCAGGGACCACAATGTTCACCTCACCAACAGCATCAACTACAGAGACCATCTCAGTGACTCCATCAACCACAGAATTCACAGAGACCACCTTGACCATTGAGACCACCACATCAGGCACCAGAGTATCTACTTCACCGACAACATCTTCCACAGTAATCACTACCTTGACCACAGACATGACGACATCAAACTCAGACTCCACGACAGGGACCACCACACCAACAGCATCAACTACAGACACCAGCTCAGTGACCCCATCAACAACAGAGATGACCGAGACCACCTTGTCCACAGAGTCCACCACATCAGGCATGACTGAATCAACTTTATCGAGCACTTCGTCCACAGGGATCACTACGTTGAACTCAGATTTCACCACGTCAACCTCTGTCTCCACCACAGGGACTGCAATGACCACCTCCCCATCAGCATCAACCACAGAGACAAGCTCAGTGACCCCATCAACCACAAAGGCCACTGAGACCACCTTGACAACAGAGACAAGCACCACAGAATCTACTTCACCGATGACATCTTCCACAGTAATCACTACCTTGACCACAGACATGATGACATCAACCTCAGACTCCACCACAGGGACCACAATGTCCACCACACCAACAGCATCAACTACAGATACCAGCTCAGTGACCCCATCAACAACAGAGACCACCAAGACCACCTTGATCACAAAGACCACCATATCAGGCACCACAGAATCTACTTCACCGATGACATTTTCCACAGTAATCACTACCTTGACCACAGACATGATGACATCAACCTCAGACTCCACCACAGGGACTACATTGTCCACCACACCAACAGCATCAACTACAGACACCAGCTCAGTGACCCCATCAACCACAGAGACCACCAAGACCACCTTGATCACAGAGGCCACCACAACAGGCACCACAGAATCTACTTTACCGACCTCATTGTCCACAGCGATCAATACCTCGACCACAGTCATGACCACATCAACCTTAGACTTCACCACAGGGACCAAAATATCCACCTCACCATCAGTATCAACTACAGACACCAGCTCAGTGACCCTATCAACCACAGAGACCACCGAGACCACCTTCACAACAGAGACCACCACATCAGACACCACAGAATCTACTTCACCGACGACATTTTCCTCAGTAATCACTACCTTGACCACAGACATGACGATATCAACCTCAGACTCCATGACAGGGACCACCACACCAACAGCATCAACTACAGACACCAGCTCAGTGACCCCATCAACAACAAAGACCACCGAGACCACCTTGATCACAGAGACCACCACATCAGGGACCGCAGAATCTACGTCACCGGGCAAATCGTCCACGGTGATTACTACCACGACCACACACATGACCACATCAACCTCATACTCCACCACAGTGACCACAATGTCCACCTTACCAACAGCATCAAGTACGGAGACCAGCACAGTGACGCCATCAACCTCAGAGACCACCTTGTTCAAAGAGACCACCACATCAGGCACCACAGAATCTACTTCACCGACCACATCATTAACCGTGATCACTACCTCGACCATTGACATGACCACATCAACTTCAGATTCCACTACAGGGACCCTCTCACCAACAGCATCAACTTCAGAGACCAGAACCTCCAACAGCTCATCAACTCCAACCAACATGATGAGCACAGATTCCAGTGCAACGATCGCAACATCAACCAGTCTGCCAATTACATTATCTAGCACATCGGTCAGCCCACTCACCCCAGAGTTCAGCATAATGACCACACTAAGCACCACATCATCTGCCCTGAGCACATTGACCGCAGAGACCACATCGATCACAGAGATCACATCAACCGCAGAGACCTCATCAACCACTAAGGCCACATCGACCGCACAGACCACATCGACTGTAGAGACAACATCAACCACATCGACCACATCGACCGTAGAGACAACATCGACTGCAGAGACCTCATCAACCACTAAGACCACATCGACCGCAGTGACCACAGAGACCACATCAACTGCAGAGACCACATCGACTGCAAAGATAACATCGACCGCAGAGATCACATCTACCGCAGAGATCACATCGACCGCAGAGACCTCATCAATCACTAAGACCACATCGACCGCAGAGACCACATTGACTGCAAAGATAACATCGACCGCAGAAACCACATCAACCGCAGAGACCACATCGACCACAGAGACCACATCGACCGCAGAGACCACATTGACCACAGAGACCACCATATCAAGCACAGAAACTACACTGACCTCAAGCACAACAGAATTCAACAGAGCCACCAGTACTCGGCCCACCACGATACTGACCACGACAAGATCTACCACAACAACAGGTTACTTGATATTTAAGTTATGATTTTTGATAAGCTGCCATTTAAATGTTGCTTTTTCCTGATTTATGGACCTCAGTGGTTCTTTCAAGCAAGGCTGAATGTCCAGACAAGTTTTCAGTACAGGAACTCTTGACTTGTGACCTATTCGACTTACATCCATCCGCACGTATGACTGGTCTTTTTTAAAAAAATAAAGAAAAAATATAAAACAAAGCAATTATGGTGAAAATTTATAGTGGCCGCCATGTTGGCTGGCGGCCAGCTTCTCCCATGTGAACTGGCATTGGTGGCCGCCATTTCAATATGTTTCGCCACACTTTACCTCCTTGTGTCCATTTTTTTTCCCAATTCTGTTGCTCAATATTCTGATGGTCAGACAGACTTTATAGGCCAGTAGAGTGGGCAGGGGGCTCAGGGCCCCCAGCCACAGAGAGAATGAGAAGGATTTGGAGAGAGAAAATGGAAGGAAATCTATTGTTTTTTGAACTCTTCAATACCACAGGTAGGGAAATTCCCCGAAATAACGTCCATTCTGAGATACAAACGGAACGCAGATGTATGTCGGGGAGTACCTGTATTTTCTAATTAAAAAGAAAATCAGAATCGGAATTTATTGTCATGAACGCGTCACAAAGGCTTCGTGGCACCTGTTACATTGCTACAAATAAATAGGACATGAAAATATGTTCAGGAATCTGAGGGTGGAGGGGAAGGAGCTGTCCTTGTGCTGCTGAGGGTCCAGTACCTCCTTCCCGATGGTGGCAGAGGGAAGGGGTCATGGCCTGGGTAGGGGTGGTGGGGGTCCTTGAGCATAGCGGCTGCTATCTCAAGGTACTGCCCTCTGGTAGGCATCCTTGATGGAGTGAAGTCTGGTGCCTGTGATGGCACAGGCTGAGTTAACAACCCGCTACCCCCACCCCCGGAGCTTTCTCTTGGTCTGCACAACAGGTACTCCTCAACGTACGATGGGGTCATGTCCCAGCATGACCATTGTAAGCTGGAAAATAAAACATAAGTCGATAAAGAATACTGCACCTACTATTTTGCAATAATTAAATGTTGAATTCTTTTATTTCACACTGAAAAAAAACCCATTAACGTGCACAGCTGAAAGCACACCATGCCTAAGGAATGTTTGAAGCTTTGGACTAAAATTAATTACTGGATGGTAAAGCGACAGGGTCATTAATTTCACTCTCGTATCTGCCTATCACAGGTGCAGGAGCTGATCAGAATTCAAAATTGAAAATACTGAACCATTGTATCTTCAAAAAATCCATAAGTCAAGGAGCACCTTTTTGAGTTGGAATTGTTATGAGCCCAGAGGATCCCAAAACCCAGCAGCAATAGGAATTCGCCAAGACACATGGTTACTTAAACAAAAGTTGCTTTTAATTTTGAGTTGGAATTGTTATGAGCCCAGAGGACCCCAAAACCCAGCAGCAATAGAAATTCGCCAAGACACATGGTTACTTAAACATAAGTTGCTTTTAATAATCTTTTAAAAATGAAAACAGGATCAAACTCTAATTTATTACTATTAACTTAAGCCCCTTCTAATTCTAAGTGCACGTGGATGTAATGTGTGTATAAGTTCAGAAAAATTCTTTGATTCACCATCCAATCTCACCTCACTCCTCCAAGTTCACTGGTATCAGGCAATTCTTATACTGTGCACAGAATTTAACATTTATAAAGTTCACCAGGTGCTTGAAAGTTTACCATTCAGGATGGTTCTTGTTGGCTTTCAGAGAGAGATTTGTTGCCCGTTGGACACCCACAACTAATTCCTTCCGATCAGTCACTTCAATGTCTTGCCGAAGAAATTTGCCCCATTGAGGTTCTCCAGATGATAACCTCTTCCTTTCAGGTCACCACAGAGTTCCTTTTTTGTTTCTCTTATCTCAGGTGAAACATGAGGCAGCGAGTCCTCTCCTCTTGTTTGGACCACAAGGGCTTTGACCAGGCTGAACAAAGAACTCACAACCCGTCTTCAAAATGGGGTTTGTCCACAAGCTTGTCCTGTTCTAGTCCCAGCTGCAGCTGCCGAACTGTGGATCTGAATTCTCTCTCTCTCTCTCTCTCTCTCAGTAAAACCACATGACCCTCTTAGAACAGCAAATTGGACTCAGACAGATTTTGGCACTGGATTGGGTCCATTCATCTGCTGCTTTCCAAAACAATAATTTATTACTCCACAGCATGTCCAATTAACACCTACTTGTGATGCCCTTATAGACATTCTTCAAATGTTTTTGCAAAGGCACCCGGAGCCTGGACTGTCTGGTTTGAGCAGAGCTCGGGTGTTTTAAATGAGATCTGTTTTGAAGTGGTGTATCTGTGTGTGACCTGACTAAATAAAAACCTGCCACAATTTATCGCCTTTAAAACATATCTACATACAATCTAAAATCTAACATAATCTATCACAGAATGCTCTCCATGGTACACCTTTCGATAAGGGGACTGGCTAGCACTAAAGGCCTGTTTCAGGGCATGCAGAACCTTGGATATTATGTGAGATTGGATACTCTCACACAGGAAAAATGGAGGATGGCCCTAAAATATAGGTGCAGAACAATTTCTAGACTGTAGAACATAGAACTCTACAGTACAGTACAAGTCCTTCCACCCTCGATGTAGTACTGACCCATATATTCCAATAACGAAACCCTCCCTACCTCATAGCCCTCTGTATTTCTTTCATCCATGTGCTTTTCCAAGATGGTCTTCAATGCCCCTAATGTTCCATTCTCCACCACCTCCAGCAATGCATTCCAGACACCAGCAACTCTGTATATAAAAAAAATATCCCCCTGACATCTCCCCTAAACTTTTCTCCCTTCACTTTGTACACACATCCTCTGGTGTTTGTTGATCCTTCCCTGGAAAACAGGCACTGGCCATTCACCCTGTCTATGCCTCTCAGAATTTTGTAGACCACATCTCCTCTCATCCTTCTCTGCTCCAAAGAGAAAATCCCCAGCTCTGCTAACCTTGAGGCAGTTTCCAATGCAGGCAACATCCTGGTAAATCCCCTCTCTGTAGCTTTCACATCCTTCTATCCTCAAGGACCCCCCTGCACGCAGGCTGTGCCATCTTCACTTTGCTACATCAGGAAGGAGGTGCAAGAGCCTGAAGGCGAGCACAAGAACAGCTCCTTCCCCTCCGCCATCAGATTCCTGAATGGACAACGAACCACAGACATGACCATGCTTTCTCTTCTTTTGCACCAATTTTTTTGAAAAAGTGTATTTAAAGCAACTTTTGCACCTGTAATGTACAATTACAGGTGCCACAAATGACAAATTTTGTGGCACGTGCTCACGGCAATAAATTCTGATTCTGATTCCTGTTATGAGGTTACCAGAACTGAACACAATGCTCTAAGTGTTTGTCTCACCAGGGATTTGTACAGTTGCAACATGACCTCATGACTCAATCCCCCAACTAAATGGAGCCCTACATCCCATAGGCCTTCTTAACTCTCCTGTCAACCTGCGCAGCGACCTTGAAGGATGCATGGATTTGGACCCCAGGGTCATTCTGTTGAGTATCAGACCCTTAACATTATTTTTTTTTTAAATGGAGGTTAAAATGTATAATTTATTGTTGCAGGAAAAATTCAGTGTCAGAATGGAGGGATCTGGGATGGTCAAAAATGTGATTGCAAAGACAATTATGAAGGGACCTACTGTGAATTTATGAAAGATAGAATCGAAATTGGTGAGTTCATTTTAATTTAAGATATTTTTATTGATATTTTTTACAATTTCATTTTCCTACAAGCCCAGAAAAAATGTTCTAAAAGTGATCAATAGTACAAGTTCCAAAGCCCAATCATGAGAATAAAATTGAACATAACTAAAGTAAAGGAAATATATAATTTCAAAACTCTTTCCCAAAACAAGGTTGAAAATGAACATTCATAAATTCAATTGGCACAATCTGTAGCCCCTTTTACACTTGCGTCCCACTAAATCCTAGGATAAAAATGGGCGTTTTTGCTGTTCACATTTAACACCTCCTAACAGGGACAGTGAATGTGTTCACACTTGCAAGGAGCCATCCCCAGGGTTAGTACCATTCTATCTCCTCCCAGTGACATCATGACGCATCGAGCAATGGGGGACCTGCCCTAAATCCTGATCAATGTACAGGTATTATCAACTTGTATTTGAACAACATTAATCATGCCTAGTTACCGTTTTGAGTTTTGTGTGCCCGATGGAGATGTGGGGGGGCTGGTAGTCATGGTGGGGAGCTGGCTGATGGAGGACCTCAGTTTTCTTCAGGCTGACTTCCAGGCCAAACATTTTGGCAGTTTCCGCAAAGCAGGACGTCAAGCGCTGAAGAGCTGGCTCTGAATGGGCAACTAAAGCGGCATCGTCTGCAAAGAGTAGTTCACGGACAAGTTTCTCTTGTGTCTTGGTGTGAGCTTGCAGGCGCCTCAGATTGAAGAGACTGCCATCCGTGCGGTACCGGATGTAAACAGCGTCTTCATTGTTGGGGTCTTTCATGGCTTGGTTCAGCATCATGCTGAAGAAGATTGAAAAGAGGGTTGGCGCGAGAACACAGCCTTGCTTCACGCCATTGTTAATGGAGAAGGGTTCAGAGAGCTCATTGCTGTATCTGACCCGACCTTGTTGGTTTACGTGCAGTTGGATAATCATGTTGAGGAACTTTGGGGGACATCCGATGCGCTCTAGTATTTGCCAAAGCCCTTTCCTGCTCACGGTGTTGAAGGCTTTGGTGAGGTCAACAAAGGTGATGTAGAGTCCTTTGTATTGTTCTCTGCACTTTTCTTGGAGCTGTCTGAGGGCAAAGACCATGTCAGTAGTTCCTCTGTTTGCGCGAAAGCCGCACTGTGATTCTGGGAGAATATTCTCGGCGACACTAGGTATTATTCTATTTAGTAGAATCCTAGCGAAGATTTTGCCTGCAATGGAGAGCAACGTGATTCCCCTGTAGTTTGAGCAGTCTGATTTCTCGCCTTTGTTTTTGTACAGGGCGATGATGGTGGCATCACGAAGATCCTGAGGCAGTTTTCCTTGGTCCCAACAAAGCTTGAAAAACTCATGCAGTTTGGCATGCAGAGTTTTGCCGCCAGCCTTCCAGACCTCTGGGGGGATTCCATCCATACCTGCTGCTTTGCCACTTTTCAGTTGTTCGATTGCCTTATTTGTCTCATCCAGGGTGAGAACCTCATCCAGCTCTAGCCTTAGGGGCTGTTGAGGGAGCTGGAGCAGGGCGGAATCTTGGACTGAGCGGTTGGCACTGAAAAGAGATTTGAAGTGTTCTGACCATCGGTTGAGGATGGAGATCTTGTCGCTGAGGAGGACTTTGCCGTCTGAGCTGCGCAGCGGGCTTTGGACTTGGGGTGAGGGGCCGTACACAGCCTTTAGAGCCTCGTAGAAACCCCTGAAGTCGCCAATGTCCGCGCTGAGCTGGGTTCGTTTGGCGAGGCTAGTCCACCACTCATTTTGGATCTCCCGGAGTTTGCGCTGAAGATGGCTGCATGCGTGATGGAAGGCTTGTTTCTTCTCTGGACAGGACGGCTTTGTAAGGTGAGCCTGGTGGGCAGCTCGCTTCTTTGCCAGCAGCTCCTGGATTTCCTGGCTGTTTTCGTCAAACCAGTCCTTGTTTTTCCTGGAAGGTTTATGTACAGTTCTGCACAGTATGAGCCCTTCAGCCCCTGTTTTTGTTGTTCCAACCTATATAAATCTTTATAATGGATTCTGGGAAAGTGCTAGCAATAAGTAGCAATAGTGGACAATTTTTAAACAGTGTGGAAAAGTTGGTAGATATATCACGCACAAATTATACAGCGTGGGAAAGTTGGTAGCACTATTGTACAATTTATACAGTGTGAGAAAGTTGGTAGCACTATCGTGCACAATTTACACTGTGTGGAACAGTTGGTAGCACAATCTCGCACAATTTATACAGTGTGTGAAAGTTGATAGCAATATCTCGGACAATTGATACAGCATCGGGAAGTTGATAGCACTAGTGTATACAATTTATACAGTGTGGGAGAGTTGGTAGCATTATCCCACACAATTTGTACAGCATTGTAAAGTTGGTAGTGCTATCGCACACAATTTATAGTGTGTGAGAAAGTTGGTAGCACTATCGTGCACAATTTATACAGTGTGTGAAATTTGGTAGAACTATCACGCACAATTTATACAGTGTGAGAAAGTTGGTAGCAGTATCGTGTACAATTTATACTTTGTGGGAAAGTTAGTAGCACTATCGTGCACAATTTATACAGTGTGAGAAAATTGGTAGCAGTATCGCGCACAATTTATACAGTGAGAGATAGTTGGTAGCACAATCTCGCACACTTTATACATGTGGGAAAGCTGGTAGCAATATCGTGCATGATTTATACAGTGTGAGAAAATTTGTAGCACAATCTCGCACAACTTATACAGTGTGGGAACTTTAGTAGGACTAACGCGCACAATGTATACAGCATGGGAAAGTTGGTATCCCTATCGAGCATAATGTGTACAGTGTGAGAATGTTGGTAGCGCTATCATGCACATTTTATACAGTATGGGAAAGTTTGTAGCGCTATCATGCACAATTTATACAGCATGGGAAAGTTGGTAGCACTCTCGCGCACAATTTATAGGGTGTGAGAAAGTTGGTAGCACTATCGTGCACAATTTATTCAGCATCAGAATGTTGGTAGCACTAACATGTACATTTAACAGCATGTGAAATTTGGTAGCACTATCGAGCACAATTTGTACAGAGTGAGTAGGTTAGTAGCGCTATCACGCACATTTATACTGAATGGGAAAGTTGGTAGTGATAACGCCCACAATTTATACAGTGTGGGAAATTAGGCAGAACTATCATTCACAATTTATACAGTGTGGGAAAGTTGGTAGTGCTATCGCGCACAATTTAAAAAACATGAAAGTTGGTAGTACTATCGCATACAATTTATACAGTGTGGGATAGTTCATACCACTACCGCGCACAATTTATTAAGCATCGGAAAGTTGGTAGCTCTATCACGTACAATGTATATCGTGAGAGAGAGTTGGTAGCACAATCTCGCACAATTTATTACAGTGTGTGAATGTTGGTAACAATATCTCGGACAATTGATAGAGCATTTGGAAGTTGATAGCACTATCACGTACAATTTATAAAGTGTGAGAAAGTTGGTAGCACAATCAGGCACAATTTATACAATGTGGGATAATTGGGAACACTATCGCTCACAATTTATACAGAGTGGGAAAGTTGGTAGAAATATCAAGCACAATTTATACGGCATGGGAAATTTGGTAGCACAATCGCTCACAATTTATACAGTGTGAGAAAGTTGGTAGAACTATTGCACACAATTAATAAAGTGTGGGAAACTTGGTAGCACTATCACGTATGATGTATATCGTGAGAGAGAGTTGGTAGCACAATCTCGCACAATTTATACAGTGTGGGAAAGTTTGTAGCACTATTAAGCACAATTTGTACAGTCTGAGAATGTTGGTTGTGCTATCACGCACATTTTATACAGTATGGGAAAGTTGGTAGTGCTTCCGCGCACAATTTATACAGCATAGGAAATTTGGTGGCACAATTGCACATAATTTATACAGCGTGAGAAATTTGGTTGCGCTATCGTGCACAATTTATGGTATGTGAGAAAGTTGGTAGCAGTATTGCGCATAATTTATACTGTGTGAGAGGGTTGGTAGAACTATTGCGCACAATTTATACAGTGTGAGGAACTTGGTAGCATTATCGCACGCAATTTATACAGTGTGAGAAAGTTGGCAGCACTATCGTGTACAATTTATACTTTGTGGGAAAGTTAGTTGCACTATCGAGCACAATTTGTACAGTCTGAGAATGTTGGTAGCAATATTGCGCACAATTTATACAGTGTGAGAAAGTTCGTAGAAATATCATGCACAATTTATACAGTGTGAGAAATTTGGTAGCAGTATCGCGCACAATTTATACAGTGAGAGATAGTTGATAGCACAATCGCATACAATTTATACAGTGTGGTTAAGTTGGTAGCACTATCGAGCACAATTTGTACAGAGTGAGTAGGTTAGTAGTGCTATCACGCACATTTATACTGAATGAGAATGTTGGTAGTGCAATCAGCCACAATTTATACAGTGTGGGAATGTTGGTAGAAATATCACGCACAATTTATACGGCGTGGGAAAGTTGGTAGCACTATTGTGCACAATTTTAACAGTGTGGGAAAGATGGTAGCACTATCGCTAACAATTTATACAGAGTAAGAACGTTGGTAGCACTATCGTGAACAATTTATATTGTGTGGGAAAGTTAGTAGCACTCTCGAGCACAATTTGTACAGTCTGAGAATGGTGGAAGCACTATCGCACACAATTTATACAGTGTGAGAAAGTTGGTAGCACCATCGTTTACAATTTGTACAGTCTCAGAATGTTGGTAGCGCTATCTCGCACAATTTGTAAAGCATGAGAATGTTGGTAGAAAAATCACGCATAATTTATACAGTGTAAGAAAGTTGGTAGCAGTATCGCGCACAATTTATACAGTGTGGAACAGTTGGTAGTACTATCGCACACAATTTAAAAACATGAAAGTTGGTAGCACTGTCGCGTACAATTTATTCAGCATCAGAAAGTTGATAGCACTGCCACGCATGATGTATATCGTGAGAGAGAGTTCGTAGCACAATCTTGCACAATTTATACAGTGTGTGAACTTTGGTAACAATATCTTGGACAATTGATAGAGGATTGGGAAATATATAGCACAATCGCATACAATTTATAGAGTGTGGGAAACTTGGTAGCACTACCTCATACAATTTATACAGTGTGAGAACGTTGGTAGCACTATCGCGCACAATTTATACAGCGTGGGAAATTAGGCAGAACTATCACACAATTTATATAGTGTGGGATAGTTGGGAACACTATCGCTCACAATTTAAACAGTGTGGGAATATTGGTAGCACTATCGTGCATAATTTATACTGTGTGGAACAGTTTGCAGTACTATCGTGTACAATTTAAAAAACATGAAATTTGGTAGCACTATCGCGTACAATTTATACAGAGTGGGAAAGTTGGTAGCACTACTGCGCACGATTTGTACAGTGAGAGATAGGTGGTAGCACAATCTCGCACACTTTATATATTGTGGGAAATTTGGTAGCATTAACGTGCACAATTTAACAGCATGGGAAATTTGGTAGCGCTATCAAGCACAATTTGTACAGTGTGAGTAGGTTAGTAGTGCTATCATGCCCATTTATACTGAATGGGAAAGTTGGTAGCACTATCGCTCTCAATGTATACAGTGTGAGAAATGTGGTAGCACTATCGAGCATAATGTGTACAGTGTGAGAATGTTGGTAGCGCTATCATGCAGATTTTATACAGTATGGAAAAGTTTGTAGCGCTACGGCGCACAATTCATACAGCATGGGAAAGTTCGTAGCACTATCGCGCAAAATTTATTCAGAATTAGAAAGTTGGTATTGCTATCGCGCACAAGTTATACAGCATGGGAAATTAGGCAGAACTATCACACAATTTATATAGTGTGGGATAGTTGGGAACACTATCGCTCACAATTTAAACAGTGTGGGAGAGTTGGACGCACTATTGTGTACAATTTATACAGTGTGGGAAAAATAGTTGGACTATCGCGCACAATTAATAAAGTGTGGGAAAGTTGGTAGTGCTATCATGCAAAATTTAGACAGAGAGTGAAAGTTGCTAGTGCTAATGCTCACAATTTATACAGTTTGGGTAAGTTGGGGGCACTATCGTGCACAATTTATACAGTGTGGGAAAGTTGGTAGTTCTATCGCGCAAAATTTATACAGGGAGTGAGAGTTGTTAGTTCTCTCACGCACAATTTATACAGTATGGGAATGTTGGTAGCACTATCGAGCACAATTTGTACAGTCTGAGAATGTTGGTAGCAATATTGCGCACATTTTATACAGTGTGGGAAATTTGGTAGTGCTATCGTGCAAAATTTATACAGAGAGTGAAAGTTGCTAGTGCTAACACTCACAATTTATACAGTGTGGGAAAGTTGGGGACACTATCGTGCACAATTTATACAGTGTGGGAAATTTGGGGACACTATCGTGCACAATTTATACAGTGTGGGAAATTTGGTAGCGCTATCACGCAAAATTTATACAGGGAGTGAGAGTTCGTAGTTCTATCACGCACAATTTATACAGTATGGGAATGTTGGTAGCTCTATCGCGCACAATTTATACAGCATGAGAAAGCTACTAGCACTATCGCGCACAATTTATACTGTGTGAGAAATTTGGTAGCCCTATCGCGCAAAATGTATATGGCGTGTGAAACTTTGTAGCACAATTGCTCACAATTTATACAGTGTGGGAATGTTGGTAGCACTAGCACACACAATTTATACAGTGAGAAATAGTTGGTAGCACAATCTCGCACACTTTATACATTGTGGGAAATTTAGTAGCACTAACACGCACAATTTAACAGCATTATCGAGCACCATTTGTACAGTGTGAGTTGGTTAGTAGTGCTATCAGGCACATTTATACTGAATGGGAAAGTTGGTAGGGCTAACTCCCACAATTTATACAGTGTGGGAAAGTTGGGGGCACTGTCGTGCACAATTTATACAGTGTGGGAAGTTTGGTAGCGGTATCGCACAAAATTTATACAGAGAGTGAAAGTTGGTAGTGCTATCGTGCACAATTTATACAGCATGGGATGTTGGTAGCACTAACGTGCACAATTTATACAGTATGAGAAAGTTGGTAGACGTATCGTGCACAATTAATAGAGCATGAGAAAGTTGGTAGACGTATCGTGCACAATTAATAGAGCATGAGAAAGTTGCTAGCACTATCGCGCACAATTTATACAGTGTGGGATATTTGGTAGCGCTGTCGAGCAAGTTTATACAGAGAGTGAAAGTTGGTAGACATATTGTGCACAATTAATACAGCGTGAGAATGTTGCTAGCACTATCGCACACATTTTATACTGTGTCAGAAAGTTGGTAGCTCTATCGCGCACAATTTATACAGTGAGAGATAGTTGGTAGCACAATCTCGCACAATTTATACAGTGTGGGAAAATTTGTAGCGCTATCAAGCACAATTTGTACAGTCTGAGAATGTTGGTAATGCTATCGCACACATTTTATACAGTATGGGAAAGTTGGTGGCGCTACCGCGCACAATTTATACAGCATGGGAAATTTGGTGGCACAATTGCACATAATTTATACAGCGTGAAAAATTTAGTTGCGCTATCATGCACAATTTATGGTATGTGAGAAAGTTGGTAGAACTATCGCGTACAATGTATACTGTGTGAGAAAGTTGTTAGCAGTATCGCGCGCAATTTATACAGCGTGGGAAATTTGGTAGAACTATCACGCACAATTTATACAGTTGGGGAAAGTTTGGGAAACTATCACACACATTTATTCAGTGTGAGAAAGTTGGTAGCACTATCGAGCACAATGTATACAGTGAGGGAATGTTGGTAACACTATCGTGCACAATTTATACAGTGTGGCAATGTTGGGAAAACTATAGCTCAAAACAAGCAGTGTGGGAGATTTGGAAGCACTATTGCGCATAATTTATACAACATGAGAAAGTTGGTAGCACAATCACGCACAATTTGTAGAGTGTAATAAAATTGGTAGAAAGATCACAGATAATTTATACAGTGTGAGAAAGATGGTACCACTATCATACTCAATGTATACTATGTGAGAATGTAGGTAGCACTATCGCACACAATATATACAGTGTGGGAAAGTTGGTAGCATTATCACGCACAATTTATACAGTGTGAGAAAGTTGGTAGCACTATCGTGTACAATTTATACAGGGTGGGAAAATTGGTAGCACTACTGCGCACGAATTGTACAGTGAGGGATAGTTGGTAGTACAATCACGCACACTTTATACAGTGTGGGAAAGCTGGTAGCAATATTGCGCATGATTTATACATTGTGAGAAAGTTCGTAGCACAATCTCGCACAACTTATACAGTGTGGGAAATTTAGTAGCACTAACACGCACAATGTATACAGCATAGGAGAGTTGGTAGCACTATTGAGCATAATGTGTACAGTGTGAGAATGTTGGTAGCGCTATCATGCTCATTTTATACAGTATGGAAAGGTTTTTAGCGCTACTGCGCACAATTCATACAGCATGGGAAAGTTGGTAGCACTAACGCGCACAATTTAACAGCATGGGAAATTTGGTAGCACTATCAAGCACAATTTATACAATGTGAGCAGGTTAGTAGTGCTATGATGCAAATTTATACTGAATGGGAAAGTTGGTAGTGCTAACGCCCACAATTTATACCGTGTGGGAAATTAGGCAGAACTATCATTCACAATTTATACAGTGTGGGAAAGTTGGTAGCACTATCGTGTACAATTGATACCGTGTGGGAAAGTTCATAGCACTACTGCGCATGATTTATACAGTGAGAGATAGTTGGTAGCACAATCTCGCACAATTTATACATTGTGGGATAGTTGGTAGTACTAACGCACACAATTTAACAGCATGGGAAATTTGGTAGCACTATCGAGCACAATTTGTACAGTGTGAGTAGATTAGTAGTGCTATCATGCATATTTATACCGAATGGGAAAGTTGGTAGTGCTAACACCCACAATTTATAGAGTGTGGGAATGTTGGGGGCACTATCGTGCACAATTTATACAGTGTGGGAAATTTGGTAGCGCTATCGCGCAAAATTTATACAGAGAGTGAAAGTTGGTAGTGCTATTGCGCACAATTTATACAGTGTGAGAAAGTTGGTAGACATATCGTGCACAATTAATACAGCGTGAGAAAGTTGCTAGCACTATCGCACACAATTTATACAGTGTGAGAATGTTGGTAGCTCTATCGCGCACATTTTATACAGTATGGGAAAGTTGGTAGCGCTACCGTGCACAATTTATACAGCATGGGAAATTTGGTGGCACAATTGCACATAATTTATACAGCATGAAAAATTTAGTTGCGCTCTCGTGCACAATTTATGGTATGTGAGAAAGTTGGTAGCACTATCACGCACAATTTATACAGTTTGGTAAAATTGGGAAAACTATCACACACATTTTATACAGTGTGGGAATGTTGGGAAAACTATAGCTCACAATTTAAACAGTGTGGAAGATTTGGAAGCACTATTGCCCATAATTTATACAGCATGAGTAAGTTGGTAGCACAATCGCACACAATTTATAGAGTGTAATAAAGTTGGTAGAAAGATCACACATAATTTATACAGTGTGAGAAAGATGGTACCACTATCATACTCAATGTATACTATGTGAGAATGGTGGTAGCACTATCGCACACAATATATACAGTGTGGGAAAGTTGGTAGCGCTATCGTGCACAATTTATACAGCGTGAGAATGTTGGTAGCACTATTTGGTACAGTGTGCTATTTGGTAAATTGTGCGCGATAGCACTATCAACTTTCACTCTCTGTATAAATTTTGCGCAATAGCGCTACCAAATTTCCCACACTGTATAAATTGTGGGCGTTATCACTACCAACTTTCCCATTCAGTATAAATGTGCATGATAGCACTACTAACCTACTCACACTGTACAAATTGTGCTTGATAGTGCTACCAAATTTCCCATGCTGTTAAATTGTGTGCGTTAGTGCTACCAACTTAACCATGCTGTATGATTTGTGCGCAGTAGCGCTAAAAATTTTTCCATACTGTATAAAATGTGCATGATAGATTAGCGCTACCAACATTCTCACACTGTAAACATTATGCTCGATAGTGCTACCAACTCTCCCATGCTGTATACATTGTGCGTGTTAGTGCTACTAAATTTCCCACACTTTATAAGTTGTGCGAGATTGTGCTACCAACTTTCTCACAATGTATAAATCATGTGCGATATTGCTACCAGCTTTCCCACACTGTATAAAGTGTGCGTGATTGTACTACCAACTTTCCCACAATTTATACAGTGTGGGAATGCTGGGGGCACTATCGTGCACAATTTATACAGTATGGGAAATTTGGTAGAGCTATCACGCAAAATTTATACAGAATGAGAAAGTTGGTAGTGCTATCGCGCACAATTTATACAGTGTGGGAATGTTGGTAGCACTGTCGCGCACAATTTATACAGTGTGAGAAAGTTGGTAGAACTATCGTGCACAATTTATACAGCGTGGGAAATTAGGTAGAACTTTCACTCACAATTTATACAGTGTGGGAAAGTTGGCAACACTATTGCACACATTTTATACAGTGTGGGAGAGTTGGTAGCACTATAATGTACAATTTAATACAGTGCGAGAAAGTTGGTAGCACTATCGTGCACAATGTATACAGTGTGGGAAAGTTGGTTGCGCTCTCACGCACAATTTATGCAGCGTGAAATAGTTGGCGCCACTATTGCACACAATTTATACAGCGTGGGAAAGATGGTAGCGCTATCACATACACTTTATACAGTGTGGGAAAGTTGGTAGCACTATCGCGTACAATTTATACAGTGTGGGAAAGTTGGTAGCGCTGTCACGCACAATTTATACAGTGTGGGAAAAATAGTTGGACTATCGCGCACAATTTATACAATGTGGGAAAGTTGGTAGTGCTATCACGCACTATTAAACAGGGTGGGAAAGATGGTAGCGCTATCGAGTACAATTTATACATAGGAACATCGGAAGTAGGAACAGGAGTAGGGAACAAATTGCCCGTTGAGCCTGCTCCACCATTCAATATGATCATGGCTGATCTAATTTATGACCTAACTTCACCTATTTGCCTTCTCTCCATATCACCTGATTCCTCTATCATGTAAAAATTTATCTAACTGAATTTTAAATATGTTTAATGAGGCAGCCTCAACCACTTCCCTGGTTAGAGAATTCCAGACATTCACTACTCTTTGGGAAAAACTATTTTTCCTCATCTCTGTCCTAAATCTACTCCCCCGAATCTTGAGACTGTGTCCTCTCGTTTTAGTTTCCCCGGCCAGCTCAAAAAACCTTCCTACATCTATCCTATCCATACCCTTCATAATCCTATATGTTTCTATAAGATCTCCTCTCATTCTTCTGAACTCGAGCGAATACAATCCTAGATGATTTAAAATCTTTCATCATAAGTCAACCCCTTCATCCCAGGGATCAACCTAGTAAACCTGCTCTGGACCGTCTCCAAAGCCAGTATATCCTTCCTCAAATATGGAGACCAGAACTGGACACAGTACTCCAGGTGCGGTCTCACCAGTACCTTATACAGTTTCAACATTACCTCCCTACTCCTGAATTCAATTCCACTAGCGATGAAGGCCAAGATTCCATTTGCCTTCTTAATAACCTGCTGCACCTGCAACCTAACTTTTTGCGATTCATGCACAAGCACTCCCAAGTCCGTCGGCACAACAGCATGATGTAGTTTTTCACCCTTTAAATAATATTCACCTCTTTTATTTTTCTTGCCAAAGTGGATAACCTCACACTTACTAACATTGTACTCCATCTGCCAGACCTTTGCCTACTCATTCAGATTAACTATATCCCTCTGCAGACTCCCCACATCCTCATTATAATTTGTCTTCCACTCAATTTAGTGTCATCTGCAAGCTTGGCTAAACCACATTTTGTCCCCTCCTCCAAGTCATCAATGTAAATGCTGAACAGTTGTGGGCCTAACACTGACCCCTGCGGCACCCCACTTACCACTCTCTGCCAACCTGAAAAACTCCCATTTATCCCGACTCTCTGCCTCCTGTCAGACAACCAATTTTCAATCCAGGCCAATATATTTCCCTGGACTCCACTTTCCTGTAACTTACTGATAAGTCTCTTGTGCGGCACCTTATCAAACATTTTCTGGAAATCCAAATATACAACATCAACCTGTTCCCCTCTATCCACCGCACCCATTATATCCTCAAAGAATCCTAACAAGTTTGTCAAACAAGATCTTTCCTTTCTAAAACCATGCCGCGTCTGCCTGATTGAACCCTTACGTTCCAAAAATTTCACTATTTCATCTTTAATGATGGCTTCAAGCATTTTTCCAACCACAGATGTCAAGCTAATTGGCCGATAATTTCCAGTCTTCTGCCTACATCCCTTCTTAAAAAGTGGCATGACATTTGCTGTCTTCCAGTCTGCTGGGACCTGCCCAGAATCCAAGGAATTTTGGTATATGACCACCAATGCATCAACTATAACTTCTGCCATTTCCTTCAGAACCCTTGGATGCATATCATCAGGACCAGGTGATTTGTCTGGCTTTAGTCCCATTAGCTTCTCCATCACTACTTCCTTTGTAACAACTATTTTATCAAGGCCCTCCCCAACATTCGCATCCTTAACTCCCCACTTGGGCATGCTGGACATGTCTTCCACCGTGAAGACTGATACAAAATATTTGTTTAATGCCTCGGCCATTTCCTCATTTTTTGCTACCAGTTTTCCTTTCTCATCCTCCAAGGGTCCTAATTAACTCTGGCCACCCTCTTCCATTTTATATATTTATAAAATTTTTTGCTTTCTGTTTTTTATATTTTGTGCCAATTTACTTTCATAATCCTTTTTCCCATTTCTTATTACCCGCTTTGTAACCCCTTGTTGTCTCTTAAAGTTTTCCCAATCTTCCAGTTTCCCACTGCTCTTTGCAGCTTTGTACACCTGCGCCTTCAATTTTATACTCTCCTTTATTTCCTTTGTTAACCACGGTTGATTTTTCCCTCTCTTGCTGCCCTTTTTCCTGACTGGAATATATTTTTGTTGAGCATTACAAAATATTTCTTTGAAAATCTTCCACTGTTCCTCAACTGTTTCATCAATTAGCCTGTGCTCCCAGTCCACTCTGCCCAATTCCTCCTTCACCCTATGGTAGTCACCCCTGTTTAAGCATAATATATTAGTTTTAGATCTAACTATTTCCCCTTCCATCTGAACGAGATATTCAATCATACTATGATCGCTATTTCCCAGATGGTCTCTGACTATTACATCATTTACTCTACCAATCTCATTGCACAACACTAGATCCAGGAGAGCATTTTCTCTTGTGGGTTCCTTAACATGCTGCTCAAGAAAGCTATCGCGGATGCATTCTATGAAGTCCTCTTCCAGACTCCCATGACCAACTTGATTTTCCCAATCTATGTGGAAGTTAAAGTCGTATCATTATTACATGCCTCACTTATCTCTCTGTTTATTTCCTGTGCCACTAAACTATTGTTATATGGTGGGCGATAGATAATAATAATTTTTTCCCTTTGTTATTCTTTATCTCTACCCAAATGGACTCAACATTATGCTCTTTAGATCTTATATCATTCCTCACTACTGCCTGGAGCACATCTTTGATTAAGAGTGCAACTCCACCTCCCTTACCATCCTGTCTATCTCTTTGCACCACCTGATAACCTTGAAAGTTTAATTCCCATTTAGGGTCACCTTGTAGCCCTTGCAGCAATATCGCACACAATTTAGACAGTGTGGGAAAGTTGGTAGTGCTATCGGGTACAATTTCTACAGTGTGGGTAGCTGGTACTGCTCTCACACACATTTTCTACAGTGAGAGAGAGTTGGTAGCACTATCGCGCACAATTTATTCAGCATGGGAAAGTTGGTAGCACTATCGCCTACATTCAGTGTGAGAAAGTTGATTGTGCTATTGAGCACAATGTTTACAGTATGGGAAAGTTGGTGGCACTATCGAGCACAATTTATCCAGTGTGGGAAATTTGGTAGAGCTATTGCGCAAAATCTTTGCAGAGTAGGAAAGTTGGTATCGCTATCAGGTATAATTTATACAGTGTGGGAAATTTGGTAGTGCTATCGTGCACAATTTATTGTGTGGGAATGTTGGTAGCACTCTCACGCACAATGTCTACAGTGTGAGATCTTTGGTAACACTATCGGGTACATTTTAAAGAGTGTGGCAAAGTTGGTAGCATTAACGCGCACAATTTATACAGTGTGAGATAGTTGGTAGCGCTATCGCGCACAATTTATACAGTATGGGAAAGTTGATAGCGCTATTGTGCATAATTTATACAGTGTGAGGAAGTTGTTAGCGCTAGCTCGTACAATTTTTACAGTGTGGGTAAGTTGGTAGCACTATCAAGCACATTTTATACAGTGTGGGAATGTTGGTAGCGCTCTTGCACACAATTTATGCAGTGTCGGAAAGTTGGTAGTACTATTGCGAACAATTTTACAGTGTGAGAAAATTGGTTGCAATATCGCATACAATTTAGAAAGTGTGGGAAAGTTGATAGAAATATCGCGTACAATTTATATAGTGTGCGAAAGTTGGTAGCACTATCGGATACAATTTATACAGTGTGGAAAGTTGGTAGCGCTATCACGCATAATTTATACAGCATGGGAAAGATGGTAGCGCTATCGAGTACAATTTATACAATGTGGGAATGCTGGTAGCACTATCGCGTACAATTTATTCAGTGTGAGGGAGTTGATAGCACTTTCTTTGGCTTGGCTTCGCGGACAAAGATTTATGGAGGGGTAAATGTCCACGTCAGCTGCAGGCTCATTTGTGGCTGACAAGTCCGATGCGGGACAGGCAGACACGGTTGCAGTGGTTGCAGGGAAAAAATGGTTGGTTGGGGTTGGGTGTTGGGTTTTTCCTCCTTTGTCTTTTGTCAGTGAGGTGGGCTCTGCGGTCTTCTTCAAAGGAGGTTGCTGCCCACCGAACTGTGAGGCGCCAAGATGCAAGGTTTGAGGTGATATCAGCCCACTGGCGGTGGTCAATGTGGGAGGCACCAAGAGATTTCTTTAGGCAGTCCTTTTACCTCTTCTTTGGTGCATCTCTGACACGATGGCCAGTGGAGAGTTCACCATATAACACGATCTTGGGGAGGCGATGGTCCTCCATTCTGGAGACGTGACCCACCCAGCACAGTTGGATCTTCAACAGCGTGGATTCGATGCTGTCGGCCTCTGCCATCTCAAGTACTTCGATGTTAGGGATGAAGTCGCTCCAATGAATGTTGAGGATGGAGCGGAGACAACGCTGGTGGAAGCGTTCTAGGAGCCGTAGGTGATGCCAGTAGAGGACCCATGATTCGGAGCCGAACAGGAGTGTGGGTATGACAATGGCTCTGTATACGCTTATCTTTGTGCGGTTTTTCAGTTGGTTGTTTTTCCAGACTCTTCTGTGTAGTCTTCCAAAGGTGCTATTTGCCTTGGCGAGTCTGTTGTCTATCTCGTTGTCGATCCTTGCATCCGATGAAATGGTGCAGCCGAGATAGGTAAAATGGTTGACCGTTTTGAGTTTTGTGTGCCCGATGGAGATGTGGGGGGGCTGGTAGTCATGGTGGGGAGCTGGCTGATAGAGGACCTCAGTTTTCTTCAGGCTGACTTCCAGGCCAAACATTTTGGCAGTTTCCACAAAACAGGACGTCAAGCGCTGAAGAGCTGTCTCTGAATGGGCAACTAAAGTGCCATCGTCTGCAAAGAGAAGTTCATGGACAAGTTGCTCTTGTGTCTTGGTGTGACCTTTGAGGCGCCTCAGATTGAAGAGACTGCCATCCGTGCGGTACCAGATGTAAATAGTGTCTTCATTGTTGAGGTCTTTCATGGCTTGGTTCAGCATCATGCTGAAGAAGATTGAAAAGAGGGTTGGTGCAAGAATGCAGCCTTGCTTCACGCCATTGTTTATGGAGAAGGGATCAGAGAGCTCATTGCTGTATCTGACCCGACCTTGTTGGTTTTCATGCAGTTGGATAACCATGTTGAGGAACTTTGGGGGGCATCCGATGCGCTCTAGTATTTGCCAAAGCCCTTTCCTGCTCACGGTGTCGAAGGCTTTGGTGAGGTCAACAAAGGTGATGTAGAGTCCTTTGTCTTGTTCTCTGCACTTTTCTTGGAGCTGTCTGAGGGCAAAGACCATGTCAGTAGTTCCTCTGTTTGCACGAAAGCCACACTGTGATTCTGGGAGAACATTCTTGGCGACACTAGGTATTATTCTATTTAGGAGAATCCTAGCGAAAATTTTGCCTGCAATTGATTCCCCTGTAGTTTGAGCAGTCTGATTTCTCGCCTTTGTTTTTGTACAGGGTGATGATGGCATCACGAAGGTCCTGAGGCAGATTTCCTTGGTCCCAGCAAAGCTTGAAAAACTCATGCAGTTTGGCACGCAGAGTTTTGCCGCCAGCCTTCCAGACCTCTGGGGGGATTCTATCCATACCTGCTGCTTTGCCACTTTTCAGTTGTTCAATTTCCTTATATGTCTCTTCCCCTCACCCCAAGTCCAAAGCCCGCTGCGCAGCTCAGACGGCAAAGTCCTCCTCAGCGACAAGATCTCCATCCTCATCTGATGGTCAGAACACTTCCAATCTCTTTTCAGTGCCAACCACTCAGTCCAAGATTCCACCTTGCTCCAGATCCCTCAACAGCGCCTAAGGCTAGAGCTGGATAAGGTCCTCACCCAGGAAGTTGATAGCACTATCGCATCAAATTTATACAGTGTGGGAAAGTTGGTAGCACTATCACACACAATTTATACAGTGTGAGAGTGTTCGTAGCGCTATCGCGCACAATTTATACAGTGTGGGAAAGTTGGTAGCGCTATCACGCATAATTTATACAGTGTGGGAAAGATGGTAGAGCTATCGAGTACAATTTATACAATGTGGGAATGTTGGTACCAGTATCACGTACAATTTATACAGCATCGAAAAGTTGGTAGCACTATCGCGTACACTTTATTCAGTGTTGGAGAGTTGTTAGCACTATCGCACATAATTTATACAGTGTGAGAAAGTTGGTAGCACTATCTCACACAATGTTTACAGTGTTGGTAAGTTGGTAGCACTATTAAGCACATTTTATACAGTGTGGGAAAGTTGTTAGCGCTATCATATATAATTTATACAATATGGGAAAGTTGGTAGAACTATCGCATACAATTTATACAGTGTTTGAAAGTTGGTAGCACTGTCGCGCACTATTTATACAGTATGGGAAAGTTGGTTGCGCTATCACGCACAATTTATACAGTGTGAGAACATTGGTAGCGCTATCACACATAATTTATTCAGTGTGAGAAAGTTGGTAGTGCTATCCCGCACAATTTTTACAGTGTTGGTAAATTGGTAGCGCTATCACATACAATTTATACAGTGTGGGAATGTTGGTAGCACTATCACGTTCAATTTATACAGTTTGGAAAAGTTGGTAGCGCTATCACATACAATTTATACTGTGTGGGAAAGTTGGTAGAACTATCGCATACAATTTATACAGTGTTGGAAAGTTGGTAGCACTGTCGCACACTATTTATACAGTGTGGGAAAGCTAGTTGCGCTATCACGCACAATTTATACAGTGTGAGGACGTTGGTAGCACTATTGCGCACAATTTATACAGTGTGGGAAAGCTAGTTGCGCTATCACGCACAATTTATACAGTGTGGGAATGTTGGTAACGCTGTCACATACTATTTATGCAGTGTGAGAAAGTTGGTAATACAATCACGTACAATTTATACAGCATCGGAAAGTTGGTAGCACTATCGCGTACAATTTATTCAGCGTGGAAAGTCAGTGCTGTGCGTACAGTTTATAAATGCCATGGTAAAACGTGATGGTGGACCTGCCCCCCAAGAATGCTGAGCGGCAGAGAGTGGGCTGTATTCTTGACTGCATGCGTGGAGCATTCATGGAGGGATTTCTCTGCCGCACAACATTCTGGGAAGTCAGGTCTGCCATCACATTTGCCTCACAGTCTTTATAAATTGTGCATGATGGTGCAACCCACTTTACCACACTGCTTAAAAATTGTACACTCTTGCTATTTATTTCCTCTCTCCCTCTCTCTCCTGCTATGACTTTCCCATGTCATAGATTATACCTTCATTTTAATATTTTCTTACTTTACATGCCTGCATTCACGCGAAAACCTGGGTCATTTCAATCCAGAATGCAATTGCCTGATCGCAGGTGCCTGCAAACGCCAGGGATTGTACCAAGGGTTGAGGCCATCAATCCCCATTATCTCACGCCAGCATTGAGAAGATTTTTGTTTCACATGAGACCCTTTTAAAGCCAACTGGCTGTTATTTCCTGGGACCACTTGCAAGGTATGAGAGGTGCTTTAGAGTTGGACAGCACAATACCAAGATTCCAGATTAACACTAAATCTTAAGGTTGCGATAGTAGTTCAAGAATGAGGCCCATATCATTTGGAATTTAATAAATGATTGTATATCTAATTATTTCCAAATGTAAACGAGACATAATGTCCTTTTGTCATTGTGCATGTGTAGGAGTATTTTACCTTTCAATTTAATCCAAATTGCACTACTGGCCATCAATGAAATAAAAGATAAAATTCAGCTTAGAATAAAGATTAGTAACAAATCAGCTTCTCAGAATGTTCCAAAGTGAGTAATTAAAGGGCTAGGTTCCAATGTTAAATTGAGCATCAGTGATAATGTTTGAAAAGGCTTCATTCTAAAATGAATTATAAAAACATCACATGTTTTACATTTATCACATTGGGGATTTATGTCCGAATAAAAACGAGACCATTTAACTTTTGACATAAATGCTCTGTGAGCCACTTTGAATTTCTGCAGATTATGCCATGCACAGAAGGATGCGGTGTTAATCAGTTTAGAAATAGTGGTCCAATCCTCATAGGACAGTGAAAGATTCAAATCCGGCTCCCAGGCATTCTTGCTTCTAACTAACCGGGCCTGTCTTTGATCAGCCAATTAAGAGCAATGAAGCTTTACAAGAAGGTTGTAATTCAGAAAATGTATCAAGGAGATTCGCCTCGGTGGACTAGGAAATTCAGGAATCTGAGATTGAATAAAATGTCCAAATTATAAATATCTAAAAAATGACCTTTAGATAGGTTAAATTTTGCCACCAATTGTTCAAAAGATGTGAAATTGTTGTCAATAAAAGAGTCCATTTTCAAATCAGTTGCAAATTCATGTTGTTATTGATTTACTGTATATACTCATGTAATATTCAAATTTTTTTAGACCAATCTTTTGGGTAAAATTTTGGGCAGGTCGACTCTTACACAGGTCGTACATTTTGACCAAGGTGGTTCAAGGCATTGGGAGCTCGGGTGGCCATGACAGAGTGGGGCAACGGGAGCTCTGGCGGATGAGCAGCTGGGGCAAAGATTGGCGGGTGGTCAGGACCAGAAAAAATGGGTGGGGAGCGCGTGGGTCAACTATTACTCAAGTATTTACGGTAGTGTTTGAACAGGTGTCCTCTAGTATTTGTTATTGTTATCCTGAGAAAAAGATGGTGACTGTCCACACTATGTTCCTCAAATTCAGAGTCTAGGGAAGCAGATATTCAGTGGATTTACTAGAATGGTACCAGGAATGAAGGGTGAGCACATGAGAACAATTGTCAGCTCTTGGTTTGAACTCCAACGAGAACAGAAGGGTGAGGGGGGACTCATGGAGGCATTTTGAATAATGAAAGGCCTGAACAGAGTAGATGTAGCAAGGATGTTTCCCATGGTCGGGGGGTTGGTCTCGGACAAGAGGGCACAACTTCAAGTTAAAAAGGCATCAATTTAAGAGACGTGCAGAGAAATTTCTTTAGCCAGAGGGTCGAGAGTCTGTGGAGCTTGTTGCCACAGGCTGCTGCGGGAGCCAGGTCATTAGGCCAGAGATCGCCAGGTATTTGCTCAGTCAGGGGCATCGGGTTTTGGGGAGTGGGGCTGAGGGAGAGGATGGGTCAGCTCATGATTAGAATGGCGGAGCATGCTCGATGGGCTGATTTCTGCCCTTATATCTTGTGATATTCTCAAGCGCAACTATTAAGTCACCTCTCATCTATAACGGGAGAGGAGGGAGTGGACGCAGGGTCGCTCTGCCTGCTCATGAAGCTGACTGCCCACTTTGGGGTGTGAATGGCTTGTTGAGCACTGTCGCACCTCGGGGCCACACGCTCAGCTGCTCCTCTTCACACTACTGGCCCACGGTGGCTTCACCAGATCCAGCTCCAACAGGGTCATCAAGTTGGTAGGGGAAACGACAATCGTCGGCCTCAACAGCAACAGCCATGAGTCACCCTTCGGAGACGAGGTGGAAAATCTCGTGAAATGGCGTGAGAGTAACAACCTGAGTCTTAACGTGTACAGGGTGAAGGAGATGATCATGGTCGTCAGGATGACCAGGAAAGACCACCACCCTCCCCTACACATCAACCACTCTGTAGTGGAGAGAGTGGAGACACCACATTCCTTGGAGTTCACTGAACTAGTGACCTATTGTGGACACTCAACATCTCCTCACTTGTCAGGAAGGCGCGACAGCAACTGCACTTCCTGAGAAGACTGAACCGGGCAAGGTCATCAACCACCGTCATGTCAACCTTCTACAAGAGCTCTATCGTGTGCGTCCTGGCTGGCTGCATCACAGTGTGGGTACAGTTGCTGCAGAGAAATGGATCAGAGGTCAATCCACAGGACCATAAGAGTAGCAGAGAGGATCACTGGGGTCTTCCTCCCCCTCCCATCGATGTGATCTACTGGGATCGTTGCCTGAAGAGGGCGCACAAAATCATCGAGGACCCCCTTCCACCCCCACACACGGCATCGTCCAGTTGCTCCCGTCGGGGAAGAGATACAAGGAGGATCATAGCCAGCACCACCAGGCTGAGGATCAGCTTCTTCCCATGGGCAGTGAGAACACTGAACGACCAAAGGAACTGCTCGCACTCACCCTCCGAGGCCCCCATAGTTATGAAACAATATTTATTTACTTGTAAGGTGGCAGCACGATTGGCATAGTGGCGAGTGCAACACTGTTACAGTGCCAGTGATCTGGGTTTGATCCCGGCACTGTCTATGAGGAGTTTGTGTGCTCTCCCCATGCTGTATGTCTAAATGTGAAGATCTTAAAATTTAAGGCTCCTTCAGATCTTGATCAATGTTGATTGAATTGTAATTGATACTTTACAGATGAAGTTGAGGCAACTGTCAATGTCACACTCAAAATAAAGAGTGAAAATTTTACAGAAGAACTGAAGAACAAAGAGAGCAAAGAATATAAAAAATTTGAAGAAGATTTCAAAGACCAGGTTGGTACCAAGATCCATATACTATCACTGGTGTCACTAGCGAGGAGCGGAGGGTGCATACCGCACCAGGTGAAACTATCGGCGGGGGCATGGGGGTGACCCAAAAATAGCTGTCTATAAAATTTCTGTGCAGTGTTTCAGCAGAAATTTATTAATTTTTATTTTAAAATATCCCTGTCGCTTGTGATGACAACAAAAACATTCTTCATCAACCCCGCTGACATGTATCAATGTACCTAAGAGGCTAAAACTCGATGCTCATTTACTTTTTGAACCTTCTACTGCTCTCCGGTCAGAGCTGTCGTTATGACCCGATAACAACAACCCTTAGAATCACGTGGTCCTGTCCACATGCGCCCATCAGCAAGCGCTGTTGTTTTTGTTCCTGCTGCCGTTTTTATAGTCGCTGCTTTTGTCACATTGTAATAATTACTTTAACCACATGAATGTGCATATAATAATTTAATAATATAATAATTTAAAGGTGTTGCCAAGCCAGGGCAAGGGAAAGAAACACACGGGGCGGATGTGATTTGGCTTCCGGGCCGAAGCCTTTCCCCGCACTGAGAATCCCTGTGAATGGCTAGGGACTCACCCGCAACTGCTGGAGCTGGTTTGCTCGCCGCGTGGGAGAGCCACCAGAGTTTAATTTTTCTGGTCGTTTACCTCACTACTGTCGCCGCTGCATTCAGTGATCCACAGGAATCAAGGGTAACATTAATACAAAAAAAACATTACTGAGGATTCTGTATGGTCTGGTAGGGGAGGAAGCCCATGGAAGGTGGGGGGGGGGGGTGGGGGGCTGCAGTCCTCTAACAGGCCTGTTCAATGAATAAAGGGCATTGGCTCAGATCTCTGACCATCATTTCTCAGGAGGGTAAACTGCCTATTTGGATCTCATCCCAGAACCTGGATCGACACTGATCCTCCATACAAATCTGGCTGGTTTGGAGCAGCTGCTTGCATCAATGTTTCTACAGAGGCACCAATACTCAAGACAAGAAGAAAGACTCCAGCGACATCATGGGCACCAGCCTCCACTCCATTGATGACGTCAACATGAGGTGGTGTCTTAAGAAAGCAGCCTCTCTCCTCAAGGCCCCCCAGGCCGTTCCCTCTTCACTCTGCTACCATTGGGAAGGAGGTCCAGGAGCCTGAAAACGAGCACAAGGATGGCTTCTTCCCCTCTGCCAGCAGATTCCTGAATGATAAGTGAACCAAAGACACAGCCTCACTTTGACTTTTAGTGCACTATATTTATTTATTGCTGTGCGGAGGCACAACATGAAGACAATAAATCCTGATTCCAAAATTTGCGCTATTCTTTAAGCAATCCCATTTGTCTGAGTGTCTTAATCAGTGATTACTTTTGCAACCTTCCCTTTGACCTAGTTTAAAGAGTCTGCATTATTCGGGCGGCAGGGTCAGCATGACGCTGTTATAGCACCAGCCACCTGGGTCCGAATCTGGCACTGTCCCGGAGGAGTGTGTGCATTCTCCCTGTGTCTGCACGGGTTTTCCCTGGGGGTTCCCAGTTTCAAAACATAGCGAGAGTTGTCAGTCAATTGGGTGTAATCGGGCGGCATGGGCTCGTGGGCCGGAAGGGCCTGTAACCGTGATGTTGGCCAAGGTTTAAAATTTATGAAATCCTCAATTACCAAAATCTAGCATCGCACACCAGGATCTTCCTTCGTAGATTGTGTATTTTTGAGGGAAGGCAATTGAGCATTGACTCCACTCACCTACACAAGATCAGTGTTACATTTAGACATACCGTGCGGTGACAGCCCCTTCCGGCCCATGAGCTGCACCACTCAATTTACACCCCATTGACCTACAACCCCCCACCCCCCTGGAATGTTTCAAATGGTGGGAGAAACTATGGAGCTTCCGGGGAAAGCCTATGCAGACACGGGGAGAACATGCAAACTCCTTACAGACAGCGCAGGATTGGAACCGCGGTCACCACAGCTGTAACGGCGCTAACCACTACGCTAACCTGGCCACCCTAAAGCTTTCCTTCCCTCACCAGGCTGCGGCAGTGAGAAGGTTGAATCCTAACCACTTGACCACCAGGGAAATGAAGTCTAGCTAATTATAGTCTCACCATCTTCCTTTAACAAAATAACATTTACAGACATAGATACAGACACATCATTCCCTGAAAGTGGCGTCACAGCTTTTGGCACATTGGCCATCATTCAAAGTGTTGAGTACAGGAGTTGGGATGTTATGTTAAAGTTGTATAAGATCTTGGTGAGGAAAAATTTGGAGCATAGTGTGCAGTTTTGGTCACCAAACTACAGGAAGGATATCAATAAGATTGAAAGAGGGCAGAGAAGATTTACTAGGATGTTGCCCGGATTTTCAGAACTGAGTTACAGAATGAGGGGAGATTTGATATTTAAAATAATGAGGGGGACAGACAGAGTTCGACTTTTTCCACTGAAGATGGGTGAGATGCAAAACAGAGGATGTGAGTTAAAGGAGAAAGGGGTAAAGTTTAGGGGGAACTTCTTCATGCAGAGAGCGGAGGGGGTGTGGAACAAGCTGAGGTGGTGAATGCAGGCTCGATTTTAACATACGTGGGCAGGTACGTGGATGGGAGGGGTACGGACTAGTTGCAGGTCAGTGGGACTAGTCAAATAAAATGGTTCAGCACAGACTAGAAGGCCCAAAGGGGCCTGTTTCTGTACTGTGATGTTCTACGGCTCTATGGTTTCATTCTATTTATGGTCATGTAATAAAACAGAAATGTAATATTACATGAAATTGCCTTGCAAAGATTCGCCATTAACATTGCCAGGTTCCCCTTTCAGTCAGAGAAAGAGAAGCCAAAGACAGTTCCCCACCCCCCCCCCCCCCCAGCGTTCCCACAGACACTTGCAACCACCAGTCCAAACCATCGGCCACCCGAGCACCAGATCTGAACCCCTGATGCGATGAGGATGCCCTCAGCACCTCTCGAATCCTGGCTCCGATGCCCGGTTCTTGTGAGCCAGTCGCCAGCAGCCGGCAGCCCGAGCGGGTTCCTCACCCACATGTCGCCAGCAGCCCCGCCGCCTGCTTGGGTCCTTCAGCTGCAGGACCCCCTCGCTGGTCCGCCGTCATGGCTGCCATCCTTAGGGCCGTCTCCTCTGCCTCTCCTTCTCAACGGAGGGTCGTCTCCCCGTTTTCTGGTGCCTGGAGTCTGCAACCCCTTGTGGCCACTGTTGAACACGTGCCGCTCACTTGGCCCCAGACCCTGCAGTCACAAGGTTTTAAATAAAATACCATTTGGCCGTCTGCAGCCTGTACTGATATCAGTAATATGACTGGGCAGTAGGACCCTGCGGAGGAGCACTTTGTCTCCACTCCCTGCTCTCCCTGAGTCTACAACAGCGGAAGCTCTGCTGAAACACCAGTCCCAGGTCTTCAAATTTCAGATTTATTGCCAGAGTACATACTTATATGGAATGTAAACAAATAAAGAACTGAAAACAGATAATGAATGTAAACAAACTGACTGTGCAATTCAGAGAGAGCAAAAAGAAGATCAATAAAGTGCACAAGTAAGAGTCCTTAAATGAGTTTGTCGTTGAGGAGTCTGAAGATGGAGGGGGAGCAGGTGTTCCTGAACCTGCTGGTGCAAGTCTTGTAGCACCGAGACCTCCTTCCCAGTGTCAGCAGTGAGAAATGGGGGGTGTGGGGTCCTCGATGATGGCTGCTGCTCTCCGACGGCAGCGTTCCCCGCAGATGTTCTCAACGATGGAGGAGGGTTTGGCCTGTGATTCCCCGGGCTGTGTCCGCTACCTTTTGCAGAGCTTTACGCTCAGGGGTGTGTGTTGATGTTGTTCCTCCCCCCCCCCCCCCACGTACTGGACCGTGATGCAGCCGGTCAGTGCACTTCCCACTGCACCTCTGTAGGAATTCGCCAGGGTTTCGGGTGTTGCACCAAACCTCCGCCAACTCCTGAGGAAGTCGAGGCGCTGACATGCTTTCTTCACAATGCCATCGGTGTGTTGGGTTCAGGAAAGATCCTCTGAGATAGTGACTCCCAAGAAGTTAAATGTACTCATCCTCTCCATCTCTGATCCCCCTGTGATCACTGGATTGTCCACCTCTGGCTTTCCCTTCCTGAAGTCAACAATCAGCTCCTTGGTTTTGGAGACATTGAGTGCGAGGTTGTTGTTGGTGCACCATTCAGCCAGGTTCCAATTACATTCAAATACAGGGACGTTCACAAGCCATTCTTTGTTTCTTTTCAGATGGACATCATTTATAAGAGCATACCGGGATATAGAGGAGTGAAGATTCTAAGAATTAGGTAAATCATGTTTAATTTGGGTTTGGCTCCAGAACTTTTTACAGTATTGTTCCTAAAGAACAACAGGAGCAGGAGTCGGCCCATCAAGCCCTGCTCCGCCATTCAATGAGATCATGGCTGATCTGATGATCGGCTCATCTCTGCCAACCTGCCTTTTCACCATATCCCTTAATACCCCCTATTATGTAGAAATTGATCCAACCTCATCTTCAATATATTTACTGAGGCCGCCTCCACTGCTTCAATGGGCAGTGAATTCCACAGATTCACCGCCCTCTGGAAAAAGCAGTTCCTCCTCATCTCCGTCTTGAATCTATTCCCCTGGATCTTGTCCCCTCGTTCTGGTCTCCCCCATCCATGGGAACAACTCTCTATCTTCTCTATGCTTTTCATAATTTATGACGGGTTCCGTAAGATCCCTCTCTTGTTTTGTTCCGTCGCCCGCCGACTTTTTTCCCACACCTTGATGAAGGGCTCAAGCCTGAAAGGTTGGTGATGTCTCTCTATCTTTCCTGTATAAAGGGCAGCCTTGTGTTTTCACATTGGCCATGGGCTTTTAAAACATAGACCATATGAGAAATTGATTGTTGGCTCTTTGTCTTGGGTAAACTTGTACCTCTCACTTTGTTCGTTTTAGATTGGTCACAGTGTTTGAGCTACCAAAAGAAAATAGACACACACACCAAGAACAGTTCAGTTTATACAAATATTTATTACAAATTCAAAAGCTGATTTCAAACTATTATATGCAAGCCCTTCCCAATTATACTTATCAACGCCTGGACTGGTCCCAACTGCCAAAGCAAGGCTACGACCGCACATTTGTAGTAGGTTGTCGGGTTGCCGGTAGCAGCTTCTCCACCTCCCCCGACCGGGACGTTGGCTGGACTCTAGAAGTTCTTCTTCTTGCTGAGAGATGTTGCCACCTCTCGGAGAGTCTCAAACTTCAGCAGCAGGACCATGGCTTATATTACCCAAAAACTGCTTACCCAACCACCTATTCCCAGCACAGTAAGAAAGATAAGTGAGCAAGCTAGCATGCTAGGCTTCTATCGAATAACGTAATTTTCAGCTTATCACTTTGAATACAATGGTTTATTTTGCATCAAGGCTAGGCCTCGGACAGTCTGTGACCAAAACAAGCAAGAAGATTAAATGTTCTTGGTACACAGATGTCCTTTCATCAGATAACTGCATCTCTGGTCCCTCGGTGGCATTTAGCTTATGTCTGCTGATTCTAAAAAAACAAGCAGGTTCTCAGCCTTGCAGAAGCAAAGGCTGGAAAAGTAAAAAACATGGTTTAAATCTTCCATTACTCTCTTGGACTGAACTTGGAAAACAGAAGGATGAGGGGGGACTCATAGAGGCATTTAGAATGCTGAAAGGCCTAGACAGAGTAGATGTGGCAAAGGATGTTTCCCCATGGTCAGGGAGCCTAGGACAAGAGGGTACAACTTCAGGGTAAAAGGACGTCGATTTAAAACAGAGAAGTAGAAAACTTTATCCAAAGGGTTGTCTTTGTTCCCGCGGGCGGCTATGGAAATGAGGTTATTGGGTGCATTTAAGGCAGAGATTGACAGGTATTTGATTAGTTGGGGCATCAAGGGTTACGGGGAGTGGGGCTGAGTGGGAGATTGAATCAGCTCGTGATTCGAATGGCAGAGCGGAGTCGATGGGCTGAATGGTCGACTTCTACTTTTATATCTTTAGAACTTGCAAGAGCTTAGAACAACTACAGCACAGTTACGGGCCCTTCAGCCCCTAATGTTGTGCTGACCTATATATTTCTACCAAAAAAATGAGACTCTCCCTACCTCCCAACCCTCTATTTATCGTTCAGTGATGTGCCTGTCTAAGAGTCTCTTAATTACCCTTAATGATTCAGAGCCTCCATCCCCGTCTCTGGCAAGGCGTTCTAGGCCCCCACACCTCTCTGTGTCTAAAACACTTCCCCTAAACTTCCCTCCCTTCACTTTGTACAGACATCCTCTGGTGTCTGCTGATCCCGCCCTGGGAAACAGGCGCTGGCCGTCCGCCCTATCTATGCCTCTCATAATCCTGTCGACCTCGGTAAGATCTCCCCTCGTCCTTCTTCACTCCAGAGAAAAAAGTTCTCAGCTCTGCTCACCTCGTCTTGTTTTCCATTCCGGGCAAAATCTTGGTGAATCTCCTCTGCCCCTTATCCGTAGCTTCCATATCCTTCCTGTAATGAGGTGACCAGAACTGAACACAACTCACGAAATGTGGTCTCATGAGAGATTTGAAGAATTGTAACAAATTAGGGGAGACATCAGGGGTAAGTCTTTTACACACAGAGAAACGTGACGCGTTTTCTCCATGATGCTGTTGGTGAGTTGGGTCCAGGAAAGATCCTCCAAGATAGTGACTCCCAAGAACTTAAATGTGCTCCCCCTCTCCACCTCTGATCCCCCAATGATATTTTGATAGCATCTTCCAATTCTGTTACCCCAACCCCCACCACCCCCATCAAGGACAGCACTCTTCAAGATAATTTTCCCAAAGAATACCAAAGTCGGCAAGAGCCATTACTTCAATTTAAGTGACAGGGTTATTTTATTAACCCTCCATTATTCAAAAGCCAAGATTAAAAGTACATTTTATTTCTTCCCAATAGGAAAGGAAGCATCGTTGTGGAGCACGACGTTATACTCGTTATGAACACCTCGGAAGAAGTTTCTCCTGACGTTTTAGAGAACAAAGTTAAAGAAATTGAAACAACTCTCATAAATATAAACTCATCAGAAGGTAGGAATCAATCCAGCCCTCCCGCAGCATCTCCTGCCATGCAAAGTCCAGTCTGAGCCTCCGACACGGTCAGGTAGCCTCTGGTGCCCTCGCGTTCCAGTTCCCATACTGGTTCCCCCCCTTCCTCTGGGTCTCGTGCCAGCGCCCAGTGCAAGTCCCTTGACCACCATGTCCAGCAGCCCGTGTGGGTTTCTCGCCTTGAGCCATCGACGCCAACCCCCCCCCCACTGCTGGTCTCCACCCCCCCATTTCCCAGTGCTTCCCCACAGTCTGCAAACTGCCCCCCCCCCGGTGCCATCTTGGGCCCAGGCCCCGTGGTCACGGAATCTTAAACCAAAGTCGGCTCCAATTACGGCCGGCAGTCGGGCTGGGTGGTTGGACCCCACGTGGGGAGAGCTGCATCTCCACTCCCCGCTCTCCCAGGGTCCACACCAGTGGCAGTGCTGGCAGTGCCACCATTTTATATTCTACACCCCAGAACTAATATTCTTCATTTAAACTGCCATCATATTCATAGAATTTACATCCTTTTAAACTTGGGTTTCATTTCATTGGGTTTTTTTTCTCTGTGAAAAGAAATTATTAATTGAATCTTGAATCTTAAAATTTCAGACAATGTGTTCACATTTGACACTTCGGATTTGAAAATTGAAGATGTTGTTTTGAATGGTAAGACATGCAATTTAATACTCTTCTGGGTGATGAATATTTAGATTATTAATTGTAAATTGAAGTTTGCACACAGCTTTTTTCGCATACTTTTGAAACTTTGGGTGAAATGTTTACAGCAGCGACATGTCACCAAGCAGATAACTATTATCAGTTTATATATTGAACGCTACAGCACAGAAAATAGGCCATTTGGCCCCTCTATTCTGTGACGACCATCATCTCCCTAGTCCCACTGACCTGCTCCATTCGAGGCCCCTCCCATCTATGTACCTGCCCAATTGATTCTTAAAGCCCATGATCGAGCCTGGGTTCCCCACGCCAGATGGCAGCACTCCCACCGCTCTCTGAGTGAAGAACTTCTCCCTCAACCTTTCCCCCCTCCAGCTTAAAGCAGCATCCTCTCGTATTTATCTCCCCCAATCTAAGTGGGAAAAAGCCCGCTCGCACCAACTCTGTCAATACCCCGCATAATCTTGTAAACCTCGATCAAATCTCCCCTCGTTCTTCTACGCTGCAAGGAATAAAGTCCTAACCTGTCTAATCTTCCCCTGTAACTCAACTCCTGAACACCCAGAAACATTCTAGTAAATCTTCTCTGCACTCTCTCAATCTTATCGATCCTTCTTGTAGTTTGGTGCCCAGAACTGCACACAATTACTCCAAATTTGGCTTCACCAATGTCTTAAACAACTTCAACATAACATCCAAATTCCCATACTCAATAATTTGATTTATAAAGGCTAAGATGCCTAAAGCTTTCTTTACAACCTTGTCCATCTGTGCCCCCCACCATCAGGGAAGAATGTATCTGTGTTCCCAGATCTCTCTGCTCCTCCACATTCCTCAGTGCCCTGCTATTTACTGTGTATGTCCTACCTTGGTTTGCCCTTCCAAAATGTATTACTTCAATCAACTAAAGATGGCAGAAGTAAACCCTTCTACTCACTCTACACCCACGAGTGGGTGGCCAGTCATAATTCCAATGCCATCTACAAGTTTGCCAATGGTTGTCAGCAGAATCACAGATGGCAACGTGGAAGTGTATAGGAGGGAGAGGGAACAGCTCGTTGAGTGGGGTCACACCCACAACCTTGCGCTCGTCGTCAGCAAATCCAGGAGACGATTGTGGACTTCAGGAAGGGGAAATCAGGAGAGCCCAAACCAGTCCTCATCGAGGGGTCAGCAGTGGAAAGGGTGAAGAATCTCATATACCTGGGCATCCATGTCCCTGGGCCTCCGTGACGATGCAATCACAAAAAATGCTAGACTTCGTTAGGAGATTTGGTACGTCACCAAAGACCCACAAAAATTTCTACATGCACCTTGGAGAGCAATTTGGCTGGTTGCATCACTGCCTGGTATGGAGGTGCCAACTCTCAGGGCAAGAATAAACCCAAGAGGGTTGTTAACAGCCTGCAACATCACAGGAACAAGACCCCACTCCATCAAGGATGTCTACAAGAGGCGGTGTCTTCAGAAAGCAGCCTCAAGGACCCCCCGCCCACCCACCCAGGCCATGCATCGGGAAGGAGGTTCAGGAGCCTGGAGATGATCCATACCATGAAAGACTGGATTCATGCATGAAGGAGTGGATTTTATTATGAAATCAATGGTCAATAAATTAAGGTCAACTCTCCGCCCCATTCTCTTGCTGACATGTCTGTCAATGGACTTATGCATGGCCAGACTGAGACCATCTGCTTATTGGAGGAAAAACATCTCATCTTCTGTCCGTGCCCCCTCCAACTGGATGGCATTAACATCGACCTCCAGTTTCCATTAAACTAACCGCCCCTGCACTTCATCTTTCCTGATGTCTCCTCTCCCCCTCTCTCTCTCTCTCTGTTTCTCTGTCTCTCCCTCTGTCTTTGTGTCTCTCTGTCTCTCCCTCTCTCTCACTTTCTCCCTCTCTCTCCCCCTCCCCTTTCTCCGAACCAAAAACAATCCCCAAATTAATCCTCACCTGCCTTCCATTTACTGGTCTGGACTCCTCCGCGCCCACCCCCCCCCCCACTCTACCTTTTCATCAGACTTTAAATACAGATGCTTACACCTTGAAGAAGGACTCAGGCCTGAAATGTCAGCAATAGGTCTTCACCAGCTGTGGATGCTGCAAGGGAGGCTGGTTGAGTTTCTTCAGCATCTGCTGACATTTGTGATTCACGTTAAACTTGCATCAGGCACGTTGCTGCAGAGATGTTTCTAAGCATCAGCACATCACACAGGAAGACTTCGGTGCAATGTCCCAAGGCAAGCTGCTGTGGAAATATTGATCGGTTTTTGAAAGTCTCCATTGTTACGCACTTTTCATTATGTTTGGGACTAACACAGGAATAGCAATAGAAAATTCATCAGACTATGGCAAATTCAAAATAATAGTTTTTATTAAACTATTAATAACATAACATTTCTTACTTTTCTCCAACCTTAACAACACTATGCGCAAATGTAAGTGTGTGTGTGTGTGTGTGTGTGTAATTCAAAGTCCCTCTCTGAAAAGTCACTCTTTAGAAGTTCGGCATCATTTTAGTCTTGCTTGAAGGTCGTAAGTTCTCAGTTCAGAAATAATTATAAAGTGCTTTTAAACATTCTATCTTCAGGCCTCTTTTACTCACAATTATGTTTCCATATGAAGAATCTGCCCTCTTCTCAAAGACAGCAAATGTGGCCATTTTCTTCCACGATGAAGTCACAAACCCAGACAAGGGTTAAATAAAGTGGCCAAACACAAAAATAGAGCCAGTAGAAGTCTGTCCTCTTTCCCAAAGAGACAGCAAGTGGTATTTGCTAATTCAAAAGCCACTGATTCTGTGCTCCCCTTCTTCCAGGAGTAATATGCAACAAACAGCACCAATTCTGGTTGCTATAACTCAACCCTGACTTTCACAAGGTTTCAACCCCTGTATGTCACAGGGTTTTGACTTCTGTGAACTCCAAACTGAACTGTTCCAAAATGTCTGAATTAAGTAATATATGTCTCCAAGACATGTAACCGTTACATCATAGATGAGGTGAGTCCCAATTCTTGGAAACCACATGACTATCAGTATTATTTCTACCAAACTTTTGTTCCCTTTTCAAAACCCTTGTTATGCCCATAACAAACTCTGGCTTCATCTCTGTTCAAGAGGCTTAAGTGGTTTTGATTTAAAAACAGATGGCTTCCTCATCTTGAATAATTAAGACCCATTTGAAATCTATCAGCTCTGTCTGTCCAAGACACGATGACTCTGAGAATGATCACTCTTCTCAGAAATCAATGATTCTCTAAAAATATGCTGTGCCCCTGTATCAACCCACAGCTAACTTATTAAGAATGCAGATACAATATTTTAACTCTAATTTACTAAGATAATTTTATAAAAATGATATAGTTCAACATTAAATTAAAGATTGACATCAATCCGTTACACAATGCAGTGAATTCAGTGGAATGAAAAGGAACTTGCTCTTTGCTGTTCAACTCTACTTCAGATTTCAGACTTCTTGTCTGAGTACATACACGACATCACATACAACCCTGAGATTCCTTTTTCCTGAAAGTGCGGCAGAATTACCATTAATAGGTAGTGCGAAAACAAAACTGTACACAACATGAATATATAAACAATCAAAAGAACTATAAACAGATAACGAATGTAAAAAAGCCGACTGTGCAATTCAAAGAGAACAAAAAGAAAATCAATAAAGTGCACAAGCAAACTCTTTAAATGAATCCCCGATTGAGTTTGCCATTGAGAAGTCTGATGGTGGAAGGGTAGTAGTTGTTCCTCAACCTGGTGGGGGCGAGTCTTGTGGCCCCAATACCTCCTTCCTGATGGCAGCAGTGTGTGCTGAGATGGGGTGGGGGGGTGTGGGCTGAGATGGGGTGGGGGTGGGGGTGAGATGGGGTGGGGGTCTCTGACGGCAGCCCGCTCTGTAGATGTTCTCGATAGCGGGGAGGGTTTTGCCTTTGTGATGTCCTGAATACTTCTGCTCAAAACATTATTTTCTGAAATAAATTTAGAAATTAAATTTGATAACTTTTTTTTCACATTGGCAGATACATGCGACTCTCTGGTTCCCACGAATCTAATCCAGTATTATAAACTGATTTTGACCAGTAACAAAGCAATGTGTGTGTCAGTCTGTGATCCAGCAAGAAAAGATTCAATGAAATGTGGAAAAGGAATGTGTGGAATGACAAACACTGGACCCAAGTGCTAGTAAGATTTGATAATCAACTAAACAATAGTCTCTGAATATGTTCATAAGGCCATGACGTAGGTGCAGAAATAGGCCATTCAACCCATTGAGCCTGCCTACCCTTTAATCATGAGCTGATCCATTTCCCCGCCCAGCCCCACTGCCCAGCCTTCTTCCCATGACCTTTGATGCCCTGGCTCATCAAGAACCCATCAATCCCAGCCTTAAAAGCACCCAATGACCCAGCCTCCACGACCGCCAGTGGCCACAGATTCGCCACCCCTCTGGATGCCCTTGAGCCTTCGTGTCAACGCGATCACGAAGAAGGCTGGCCAGCGGCTATACTCACCAAAGACTCTCGTAAACCTCTACAGCACTCTGGAAGGTTGCATCACTGCCTGGGATGGAGGTGGCAACTCTCAGGACAAGAATAAACTCCAGAGGGTGTTAACTCAACCTGCGACATCACAGGCCCCAGACTTCACTTCATTGAGGACATTGACATGAGGCAATATCTTAAAAAATCAGAGGCACCCCCCCCCCCCACCACCCAGGCCATGCCCTCTTCACTCTGCTCCCATCAGGGAAAAGGTCCAGGTGCCTGAAGACGAGCACAAGGACGGCTTCTTCCCCTCCGCCATCAGATTCCTGAATGATCAATGAACCATGGACACTGCCTCACTTTGACATTTTCGTGCACGATTTTTATTTATTGTTGTAAGGTGGTTTATCTGAACGTTTGCCCTGTGGCGCTGCTGCAAAACACTGAATTTCGTGACTTGTTCACGACACTGAATCCTGATTCTGAAGACAGTGAACAAAGGCAATTTCTGCTTTCTCTTCATTTTTTTACAGTTGTGACATGTCTGAAGACTACTGGTATATTGGCAATTACTGTAACCAGAAGATTCACAAGAAAGGCTTCATTGCTGGTTTATCTCTAACATTAATTATGCTACTTCTTGGCCTTTTGGCTCTTATACTCTACAATGTGAAGTTTCGCAGGAGCATAAAGCTCACAGTGATCAAAAGGTTTGATAAAATGTCCATATTTATATTATTGTATCTGTGCCATGTAATTTTAAATTTAAATGTCGACCAACAGCGCGGTAACAGGCCCTTTCGGCCCACGAGCCTGTGCTGCCCAATTAACCCCGGAACGTTTCGAAACTGGAACCCCCAGGGAATACCCTCGCAGACACAGGGAGAAAGTACAAACTCCTTCCAGACAGCACAGGATTTGAACCACCCCCCCCACCCCGACCCTAATGCTGGCACTGCAAAGGCGTTGCAGTAACTGCTATGCCACCATATATAACAATTACAGCACAGAAACTGGCCAGTTTGGCCCTTCTAGTCCATGCTGAACACCTTCTCCAACCTAGTCCCATTTACCCGCACCTGGCACCATAACCCTCCACACCTCCCTCGTCCACAGACCTATTCAACCTTTCCTTATCAAGCCCACGTCTACCACTTGAGCCGGAAGCTCATTCCACACTCCCACTGCCCTCTGAGTGAAGAAATTTCCCCTCATGTTTTCCCTAAACTTTTCCCCCTTCAATCTCAACCGACGTCCTCTTGTTTGAATCTCCCCTACTCTCAGTGGAAAAAGTGTAGATTCTATCTGTCCCCCTCATAATTTTAAATACTTCTTATCAAGTCACCTCTCAATCTCCACGGAATAAAGTCCCAGCCTGTTTAACCTTTCCCTGTAACTCAATCCCTGAAACCCAGGCCACAGTCTTAATCTTCCCTGAATCTCTCTCTATTCTGTTTACATCTTTCCTATAATTTGGTGAAAATAACTGCCCGCAATATTCAAAATCTGGCCTCACCAATGCCTAAAGTTGAGGTTCTGGATTGGAGAAGAGCAAATTTCGAAGGAATAAGAAGGGATTTGGGGAGTATTGAGTGGGACAGGATATTTTCAGGTAAGGATGTAAATGAAAAATGGAGGATATTCAAAAAAGAAATTTTGAGGGTACAGAGTAGATATGTCCCAGTGAGGATCAAAGGAAAGGCTGGAAATCATAGGGAGGCTTGGTTTTTGAGGAATATTGGAAATTTGGTTAGGAGAAAAAGGGAGGTGTACAAGAGGTATAAAGAGCAGAGAGCTGAGAATTTGAAGGAGGACTACAAGGAGTGTAGAAGGAATCAAGAAAGAAATTAGAAAGGCCAAAAAAAGGCACGAAGAGGCTTTGGCAGACAGAGTAAAAATAAATCCAAAGGATTTCTATAGGTACATTAAAAGTAAAAGATTAGTGAGGGATAAAATTGGACCCCTTGTAGATAGCAAGGGTAGGCTGAGTGAGAAGTCAGAGGAAATGGGGGAAATTTTGAATGATTTCTTTGCCTCAGTATTCACTAGGGAAAAAATATTGAACTAGTTGAAGTAAAGAAAAATAGTGGGGAGGTCATGAAACATATAAGGATAACCGAGGAGGTAGTGATGGCTGTGTTGAAAAAGATAAAGGTGGATAAATCTCCGGGACCGGACAAAATATTCCCAAGGACACTCAGGGATGCTTGTGGACAGATAGTGGGGCCATTAACAGAGATATTTAGGATGTCACTGGCCACGGGGGTAGTTCCAAAGGATTGAAGGGAGGCGCATGTGGTTCCGCTGTTTAAGAAAGGGTCCAAATATAAACCTGGGAATTATAGGCCCGTGAGTCTGACGTCGGTGGTGGGCAAGTTGATGGAAAGTGTTCTGAGGGATGGTATTTACAAATATTTGGAGGTACAGGGATTGATAGGGAGTAATCAGCATGGTTTTGTCAGGGGTAGATCATGCTTGACAAACCTGATTGAGTTTTTTGAAGGGGTTACAAAAAAGGTTGATGAAGGGAAAGCTGTGGATGTTGTCTATTTAGACTTTAGTAAAGCTTTTGACAAAGTTCCCCACAGGAGGTTAGGAAAAAAGGTGGAGACATTCGGTATAAATAAGGAGGTAGTGAAATGGATTCAGCAATGGTTGGATGGGAGGTGCCAGAGAGTAGTGGTAGAAAATTGTTTGTCCAATTGGAGGCCGGTGACTAGTGGAGTTCCTCAGGGATCGGTCCTAGGTCCACTATTGTTTGTTATATATATTAACGATCTGGAAGTAGGGGTGGAGAATTGGATAAGCAAGTTTGTGGATGATACAAAGATTGGTGGTGTTGTGGACAGTGAGGAAGATTACCGTAGATTAAAAGGTGATTTAGGAAGGCTGAAGGTGTGGGCTGAGAAATGGCTGATGGAATTTAATACAGATAAATGTGAGGTGTTACATTTTGGAAAGGCAAATCTAAATAGGTCATATGCATTAAATGGTAGGCCATTTAAATGAATTATGGTAAATAGTACCCTCAAGGCTGATACTCAGGTAGATGGTGTGGTGAAGAAGGCATTTGGAATGTTGGCCTTCATAAATTGGAGTATTGAATTCAAGAGTAGGGAAGTTATGATGAAATTGGACAAGGCATTGGTGAGGCCAAATTTGGAGTACTGTGTACAGTTTTGGTCACCAAATTATAGGAAAGATATAAACAAAATAGAGAGAGTGCAGAGAAGGTTCACAAGAATGTTGACTGGATTTCAAGGTTTGAGTAACAGGGAAAGGTTGTGCAGACTGGGGCTTTTTTCTCTGGAGCGTAGAAGATTGATAGAGGTTTTTAAGATTTTAAAAGGGACAGAGAGTAAATGTGGATAGGCTTTTTCAATTAAGAGTGGGGGAGATTCAAACTAAAGTGCATGGTTTAAGATTGAAGGGGGAAAATTATAAGGGGAACATGGGAAATTTCTTTACGCAAAGGGTGGTAGGGATGTGGAATGAGCTTCTGGAAGACATGGTTGAGGCGGGATCATTGGTTACATTTAAGGAAAGACTGGATAGTTACATGGAGAGGAGAGGACTGGAGGGGTATGGACCGGGTGCTGGTCAGTGGGACTAGGAGGGTGGGGATTTGTTACGGCATGGACTAGTAGGGCCGAACTGGCCTGTTCTGTGCTGTAAATGGTTATATGGTTATACGGTTATACAACTTCAACGTGGGGAGGGGCTGGGTCTTGCTGCTCTCCGACGGCTGCGCTCCCCATCATCGCTGGGGGGAGGGTTTCGCCTGTGACGTCCTGGGCTACCTTGCGCAGGGCTCAAGGGTATTGGCATCCCCACGCCAGGCCAAAATGCATCCCGCCAGTGCGCCTCGGCAGACATCTGGCAGGGATTCTGGGTGTCACACCAAACCTCCTGAGCCAGCAGAGGGGTTTCCCTCCCTCGCTTTCCTTTCTCGGGACATCCCAAGACACCTCCAGCACACTCTTGAAGAAGGGCAGCTGTCTACTTGTCAATCAACATTACTGGAACACTATCGCTATGGTTTCTGTAGAAGCTTGCAAATTGCCCTGTGCATGTCCCATTAGAAATGTGTCTGTGTTTCAGAGCTAATTTCATCCAATGTGCAGCATTATTGAATTGCTGATTTTCCTTTCACTGCAAGTATTTTTTAGCTTGCCTTCATGTCTGACGCTTGTGTCTTACAGAAAAGATGAGCAAAAGAAAGAAATAATGGAGAAATGGACAGATGACTGGGAGTGGCACAATTCTGGCTCCTTCGTTATCGATAACATGGACAACCCTGACTTTGAGGGTGATGCTTTTACCTAAATTTAACCACGACACCAAAAGGATGAGTAAAGTCGGCAGACGCCGCGGTCGAAGTAAAAGCACAAGGCTGGAGAAACTCGGCAGGTCAAGCAGTGTCCTTTATAGAACAAAGATTAAAAGACGTCACTGACGTTTTGGGCCTGAGCCCTTCATGGATGTGTGAGTTTTGTCTGGGCACCTGCCGACATCTTGCCTGTACCTTGATGAAGGGCTCAAGCCCGAAACGTTGGATATAGTTCATCTGTGCTCTAAAAAGGACACAGTTTGACCTACTGAGTTTAGAGCCATGGAACGTGACAGCACAGGAAACAGGCCATTCAGCCCCTCCAGTCTATGCCGACCATCATCTCCCTAGCTCAGTGGTTCTCAACCTTTTTCTTTCCACTCGCATCCCACTTGGAGAAATCCCCTAGGCAATCTGTGATTAGTAAGGGGTTGGTCAAGGTGGGATGTGGGTGGGAAGGGAAGGTTGAGATTCACTGCTCCAAACCCAATTGTTACTGAAATATTTTGCCCGAGATAAATTGTCATTGGCCCATTTCTTTTGGAGTTCTGAAACGGTGCACATAACGAGTCAATGAAGGACAATTAAAAGAGGGGTTCTCAACCTTTTTCTTTCCACTCGCATCCCACTTTAAGTAATCCTTAGGCCATCAGTGCTCTGTGATTAGTAACGGGAACTTACCTTGATGAAGGACTCGAGCCCGAAATGTCGGTGATGTATCTTTACCTTTGCTGTATAAAGGACACTGTTTGACCAGCTGAGTTTCTCCAGCATCAAGTGTTTTTACTTCAACCACAGTGTCTACAGAATTTTGTGATTTACTTTGTACTACAGGGAAAGGTTAAACAGGTGAGGACTGTATTCCCTGGAATGTATAAGAATGAGGGGAGATTTGATATTTAAAATTATGAGGGGGTTTGACAGAGTAAATATAGGTCGGCTTTTTCCACTGATACAAACCAGGGAACAGGGGTTAAGGGTGAAAGGGGAGAGATTTTGAGGGAAAACCTCTTCACACAGATAGCGGTGGGGGTGTGGAACAAGTTGAAGTGGTGAATGCAGTTTCAAATTTAACATTGAAGAGGAATTTGGGCAGGTCCGTGGATGGGAGGGGTGCGGAGGACGATGAGCAGGGTGCAGGTCAGTGGGACTTGGCAGGAGAAAATGGTTCAGCACAGACTAGAGGGCCTGTTTCTGTCCTGTTCTATAAGACCAATTGGATATGTCCTGGCTTTCATGGCGTGGCCAGATCCATGGATGCACACCAGCATTGTAATTACACCAGAACAGTCTGGCCAACAGCTCACTCAAACACGAATTGGCAAATTTCAGTCCCATCGGACATGTTAGCAGGAGAATATGCTTTAGAAATCACTTTCTGAAAAAGCAGGATATTTAATACAAAGAAACAAATGAACTCTCTTTCATTTTCAGCCGAATCTTCAGAGGACATGGACGATGACTAACCTCCACGACAGAGCTTAATGCACCCAGAATATTTTAATGCAGCAGTTTTCAAACTTTTTCTTTCCACTCATGCGCCACCCTGTGCCCTGAGCTACCTTCGCTTGTAACAATCCTCCATACACCCGATCCCTTTCTGATACCAGGTGTCCATGATCTTATTACCCAGAGTTATTCTGGGACAAAGGCATTTTTGGAGGCAGCCCAATACATTCTGAGCTTATGGGCTTATTCCTTTTCTTTGAATTAATGTACGGTCCCATTTATATGCAAACTCTCCTATCTATTCACCTAGAGGGTAGGGGGGGGGGGCACCCTTCATGATAAACCTTGCTTGGGCTGCCCAGCAATATTTTCTGAAATCAGGACGTTTCGAACCCCACCCCAACTTTTCCAATGGAGATTCCAGCCTCAAGAAACCTCCTGACACATTCGTTGAGCATCTTAAAGAACCAATGAAATGGGTAACAATCAAAAAAGATACTGGAGTCTTAGCATCACCCTCATTCTGCCACAGTTCACTATGCCCACCAATGGTTTTCAACCATTTTTAAAGCTCTTACCCTTCGTAACTTAACCTTTCTGGTTGTTCCCACCCGAGGTATTTTCCCGAAGTTTCTGTAGTGGTCTTTGACCCAACCGGAATTTTGTAATCTAATTGACTGTATTTTCAGTTGTATGAGATGATAAATACAGATTCTTTATGTAGCATAAATGAATTTAAAAATTATATTGTTTGAATCTTACGGTTCTATGAAAATGAAAGTAAAATATTCAAAAATAAAGTAATCCCTGTGATTAGTAAGGAAAACCGTACCAGGAGCCACGCATCACGGCAAAGGGCCAAAACCTCCAGGCAGTTGACAACTTCACCTACCTGGGCAGTGGAGTCTCTCGCACAGTAAACATAGACAACAGGAGTTGCAAAGCCAGAGCCGCCTTGGGGAGACTCCGTGAGAACGTCAGGGAGTGGAGAGTACTCAGCCTTATCACCAAACTGAAAGCCTACTGTTTAGTGGTCCTTACCACCTGACTATAGCAGATGCACCAAATAGCTCAACCACTTTCACCTGAGCTAGCTCCACAGACTTCTCCACATCAGGTGGCAGGATGAAGTCCCTGACACGGAAATCCTGGAACGAGCAAGGCTCTGCAGTGTCTACACCCTCGGGCTGAAAGTCCAAGCCAGGTGGGCTGGACACGTGGCCAGAATGCTAGACAACCGATTGCCTAAGCAGCTGCTTTATGGAAAACTGTGTCAGGGCAAGCGCTCAGTTGGGGGACAGAAGAAATGTTACAAAGACTGCCTCAAAGCATCCTTCAAAGGCCTGGGTGTCAACATCAATACATGGGAGACCCTTGCCCTTGACCACCCAGCTTGGCACAGAAAGATCACCACAGGAGCCTGGGCAGCTGAAGTCAGGCGTATCATCGAGGCACCACGAAAGCCTGCTGTGCTCAAGGCCCGAGCAGCATCCCCTGCCACGACAGCACCCACCAACATGTGGGTGAGCCTTCAGGGCCCAGATTGGCCTCACCAGTCACCTCCAGACCCACAGCCACTAATCTCCCATTTGACTTTGAAACCATGGTCACCTTCAACTACGAAGGACAAACAACAACAAGGGATTACTCAGGGAGCATCATCTCGAGTGATGGGTCTTTGGACAAAGAAATTGACTCCAGGATCAGCTAGGCTCTGGGGAGGCTAAATTAATACTGCACAAAGCTGGAAGTCTACAGAGTTGTGGTTAACCCCTTCTATTCAGATGTGAGACTTGGGCTCACATCAAACAAATGGAGGAATCCCATCCTTGGCAACCATTGGCAAGAGCAGATCTCCAACCTGGAAGCCTTGGGTGATCCAAAGTCCACCCCTGGTCATCAGAGCCTGGAAGTGGTGGGTGGGACACGCCATCAGAAGGGGGCGGCCCACTGTGCGCCCGGCCAGGTGCCCAGGTCATCAGCGCAAGTGCCATAAAGACGCTGTGAAGGAACCACCCTTCGTACCAAGAGAACTAGAAGTGGTGGCTGCTGACGGGTCCCATTGGTGGGCCTTGTGCGATGACGCCCACTCCAGTTTTGAAGGCAGGTGCTGCCAAATGCTGGTGGAAGGCCATGAACGGCGGCACACAGCAGCAGCCACGGTTATTACAACAACTGACTTCCAGTGCTCCTCATTGTGCTAGACTCTGCATTTCCAGACTGGGACTGCAAAGTCACCTCCATGTCCACATACAAACTGCACAATAATGTATCTTCTTTGAATCGGAGGACTTAAGGTTGGATGTGGGTAGAAAGAAAGTGGTTTGAAAACCACTGTTTTCATCATCCCTCATTGACTCGTTATGTGCTCCGTTTCCGAGCTCCAAAAGAAATGACAACCCGATTTCAACATGTTGTTCCACAAGCTTGCCAGCTTGTCCTGTTCCAGTCCCAGCTCCTGCTGCTGACTGTAGAACTGAATTCTCCCTCTCTCTCTCTCTCTCTCTCTCTCTCTCTCTCACAGAGAAAATGACACAACCCTCTTAGAACAACCAACTCCACTCAGATAGATTATGGCACCGGACCCAATCTTCCAAGTTCATTCATCTGTTGCTTTCCAAAACAATAACCCATTACTCCTCAGCATGTCCAATGAACACCTACTTGTGAAGTCCTTATAGGCGTTCTTCAAAGTTTTTTGCAAAGGCGCCCAGAGCCTGGACTGTCTGGCTTGAGCAGAGCTCTGGCATTTTAAATGAGATCTGTTTTGAAGTGTTTGTTTGTGACCTACACTAAAATAAAATGCCACAATTTATCTCCCTTAAAACATATACAATATAAAATATAACATAATCTGTCACAATACTTCGTCTTCTTTTACCCTGAGATTTACCAATGTAAAATGTGCACCTCTTCATTAAGAAAATGCCAGTTTGCTCCAAATTATTAAATAAACTCAAACAAGTGTGTCAAATGAAGTCATGCATTGATTAATGAAACACGAAGGGCTGTGAAAACACTCCGTAAATCTCTGAGGAACTCAGCTGGTCTCACAGCGTCCACAGGAGGTGAAGGTAGATCACTGACATTTCGGGCCTGAGTCTTAGTCAAGGTGCAAGCAAAAAGCAGGCAGGCACCAGAATTAAAGTCTGAGAAAAGAAAGGGGGGGGGGAGGAGAGAAGGGGAGGGGGAGGAGTCCAGGCCAACAGATAGAAGGGGTTAGTAAAAACACACAATGCTGGAGAAAATTAAATAGTGTCCTTTATGTAGCAAAGATAAAGATACAGATCCCATGTTTCAGGCTCAAGGTATGAGAAAATGCCTGTGTCTGAACAAAAGAGTTGCCAGGGAGACACTCAGTGACTCAGTGGGGGGGGGGGGGAAGGGGGGGGAGGGGGGGTGTTGGAACTCTCTTTTGCTTCTGATTGTAAGAGGTACTTCAGGCAATTTCTGCTGATGGTGAATCTGAGTTCCTGGACGAAAACAAATTCCGTGTAATACTACACTGCCCTCTTTACATGATGATAAATTGAATCATCAATTTCGAGCATCACAGTCAATCTCCTCTGTGCCCTCTCCAAAGCGGGTACGATTTGGCGAACCAGAATTGAACGTAATGCTACAAGGGTGGTCAAACGAGAGATTTATAAAGCTGCAGCATAGCCTCACAGCTCTTGACATCAATCCCCTTAATAACGAAGGCCAACCACACCTTCTTCTCCAACCTCCCAACTTGCATAGCAACCTTGATGGTCTCTATGGATCTCTACTTCAACACTGGTAAGAATTCTAACATAAACTACATTATCTCCCTTCAAGCTTGACCTTCTGGAATGAACTCAGTCAAGTTTATTGTCGTCTGATTGTACAAGAACAACCTGATGAAACAGCATTCTCTGGTCCTTGGTCCAAAAACACGCAGACACACAACCATACGTAACACACACACTCACGAACAGATGATATATTTCCAGGACAGGTATTTAATATATGCAAATAAACAAATGAATATTGTTTCGTGACTATAACAGTCTTGGAGGGTCAGTGTGAGCAGTACCTTTGGTCGTTCAGTGTTCTCTCTGCCCATGGGAAGAAGCTGTTCCTCAGCTTGGTGGTGTTGGCTCTGATCCTCCTGGAGCTCTTCCCCCGATGGGAGCAGCTGAAAGATGCAGTGTGCGAGGGTGGAAGGGGTCCTCGATGATTTTGCATGCCCTCCTCAGACAATCCTGGTCAATCACATCAATGGGAGGGGAGGAGGGAGACTCTAGTGATCCTCTCTGCCGATCTTCTGGTCCTGTGATTGCCTCCGGTCCATTCCTCAGCAGCAACCATACCCACACTGTGGTGCAGCCGGATGCTCTCGATCGATCTCCTGTTGAAGGTTGACATAAGATGGCTGGTAGCCTTGCCTGCTTCAGTCTTCTCAGGAAGTGCAGTTGCTGTTGCACCTTCCAGACAAGTGAGGGGCTGTTGAGTGTCCACGATAGGTCACGAGTTACGTGAACTCCAAGGAACTTAGTGCTCTACGTGAACTCCAAGGAACTTAGTGCTCTCCACTACAGAGTTGTTGATGTGTAGTGAAGGGTGGTCGTTCCTGGTCCTCCTGAAGTCCACGATCATCTCCTTTGTCTTGTTCACGTGGTGACTCAGGTCGTTGCCCTCACACCATATCATGAGATTTTCCACCTCGTCTCTGTAGGGCGACTCCTCACTGTGGCTGTTGAGGCCGACGACTGTCGCATCACCTGCCAACTTGGACCCAGGTCTGGCGATGCCGCCGTGGGTCAGTAGCGTGAACTGGAGTGAGCTGACCGCACAGCTCCGAGGTGTGCCAGTGCTCAGCGTGACGGCTTTGGTCATGTGCTTTTGTTTGGTCAAAGTGCTCCTTCTCTCTCTTGCACTCAGACCAGACATTTCTGAGTGTTAATACTAAATCCAATTTGGAAGAATCCAATGGCAAAATTAAGTGAGGGTCTTCCAAAGACTCTGGCTTAGAGCTGTTCAGTCTTACATTTACCTGAATTAGCTCTCAGTATTAGGAATGGCCACTGTTGGCAATTACCATCAAAGGAGTTCACTTAGGACTGATAAATACAGAGAAACTTTTGGTATCCAAGATTCAAGCAACCGGCATAAAAAATTAGGAAAATAAATTAAAAAATTAAAATTAATAAGAATAAAATCATAGGTTAAAAATATAAAATTGTAAATGTTCTCTGAAGTAACACATAAACCTTTGGTGAAGATGGGAGCAAATATTCAGCCAGCAGAGGGAGGGCCTCGGCCAGGCTTTGCTTGTAGCAGCTGTTTGAATGAAGTTGTGTGAAACAGCGAGGCCGTCGCCCAGGATGAAGAGCTGGTTGATGCCGCTCTCCCTTGAGGCGACTCCCTTAAAGTTGCTCCTTATTCCTGCTTAGTAAGAGTTACCCCTGGTCAGAGGCTTTACCTGTAAACTTGGTGGAGAGGTGGGGGGGGGGGTTAATTATCTGTAATGTTCACCTTTCAGGCGGCTCTATGGAGGGGAGGAACCTGCAGATGCAGTGGTGGTTAAATGTTTTCAAAGAATGTGGTTGAAAATAAAGTAAAATGCTTTTAAGGTTTATTTATTCGTGCAAGTTGGTTCAGCTCACTTTTGTCTTTTAAACTGTTCATTCTTAAAGCAGATGCATTAGTTCGGCATTGTAAGTCTCAAACAACTGGAAATACACTTATCCGGCATCTACCAAATCCCCATCGGTGGCGGATACTGGGGGTTTTACCGTATAATCTAAATGATCTTATTCACAGCCAAAAAAATATAGGAATTGTACATGCAGACGGAAGAACTTCGGAGTCAGAATGAACTTTACTACGAGATGACGTGACTTGTCAGAAAACAAACGGTTTGGGGTTGTGATTTTTTTTAAGTACATTTTTAAAAATCGGATTTTCTCCCTTATCGCTACTATAGTTAAGGCAACATAGTGGTTGAGCCTTACATCGTTACCATGTTTGATTATCCTGGCAAAAGGTTGTCTGTTACATTCTACCTCACACTTTTCCACCTAAGCAATTCTGTTTTTTCCCTGATATGTGCACATGCGAGTCCCGCCTTGGCATTTTACCCCCTTCCTCACAGCTTGGCATGGGTTACCTTCGTTCATTGCTGTAGGCTGCAGCTAGTTCGAACCTAGTTTCACCAGACCTGAGGCCAGTGGCAGATTACACATTAGGCTAAGTAGGCGTAAGCCTCAGGAGAGGAGAAGCCTGAGAGCAAAATCAAAATAGCTTAATTGAGTGTACACATGAGTATTTTGGATGATATTTCAGTGCCTTTGCATGTACCTTTTTGATATCTAATTTGTTTTCTCAATTAGATTTAGATTTCAGATGAATTGTCGGAGTACATATGTGACGTCACATACAACCCTGAGATTCCTTTTTCCTGCAGGTGTGGCAGAATTACCACTTATTGGTAGTGCAAAAAATTAACTGCACACTGCAAACAGATAACGAATGTAAACAAACTGACTGTGTGAAACAGAGAGAGCAAAAAGAAAATCAATAGAGTGCACGAGAATCTTTAAATGGGTCCCTGATTGGGTTTGTCGTTGAGGAGTCTGATGGTGGAAGGGGAACAGCTGTTGCTAGACCCGGTAGGGGGTGAGTCTGGTGGTCCCTAGATCTCTTTCCTGACGGTAGCACCAGAACGTGTGCTGGGTGGTGTGACAGAGTATATCTATATATGTTTTAGGGGAAATACATTGGGAAAGGTTTGTTAGAGTAAGCTACATACAAATACTTTAAAACAGATTTTATTTGAAATACTGGAGCTCTTGCCCCAGGCTAGACATATCGGCTTTTGCAAGAGCTTTGGAGAATGCTCAAGAGACTTCACTAATGAATTGTTGATTACAAAAGGTAACAGATGAAAAATATTGTCTGAGCCACCTTCTGTCTGGAGTAGAGCTTGCTGTTCTAAGAGGGTCATGTGATTTTGCAAGTAAAGAGCGTCAAACAGGCTTTCTCTCTAAGAGAGAGAAAGTCAGATAGACAGAGACAGAGATCATTTTACAGTGTTATAGCCAGCAGAGGCAGCTGGGACTGGAACAAGACAAGCTGGCAAGCTTGTGGAAAACCCCATTTGGAAGATGGCCTGGTCAAAACCCTTGTGGTTCATGCAAGAGGAGAGGACTGGTTGTCTAATGTTTCACTTGGAATAAGATAAACAAGAAGGAACTCTGTAGTGACCTGAAAGAAAGAGGTCATCACCTGGAGAACCCTGAAGGGGCAAGTTTCGTCAGCAAATCATTGAAGTGGTTGATGGAAGTAAATCAGTTGTGGGTATCCAACAAGCAACAAATCTCTCTCTGAAAACCAACAAGAACCTTCCTGAGAACCAAAGCCTGGTGAACCTTATAAATGTTAAATTCTGTGCACAGTATAAGAATTGCCTGCAACCAGTGAACTTTGAGGAATGAGAAGTGGGATTGGATTGTGAACCAAAGAATTTTTCTTAACTTACATACACATGCGCTTAGAATTAGAAGGAGGTTAAGTTAGGTTAGTTAATAGTGATAAGTTAAAGTGTGATTCTGTTTTCATGTTTAAAGATTATTAAAAGCAAGTTTTGTTTAAGTAACCATTTGTTTTGGTGAATATCTATTGCTGCTGGGTTTTGGGGTCCTCTGGGCTCATAAAAGTGGTTTGATGATCGCTGCTGCTCTCCGACGTTTCCTGTAGATGTATTCGATGGTGGGGGTGGGTTTTGCTGTGTCCACAACCTTTTGGCGGGCTTTACGCTCAGGGGTATTGGTGTCCCCATTACCAGACTGTGATGCAGCTGGTCAGCACACTAGGCTCCAAACATATAAGCATTTAAAAGTAACGCTTTGAGGACTTTGCATCCGCGAGATTGTGTTTACCATGTTGACGTTATGATGCCGTGAGTTGGCGTTAACGTATGTGTTGTAAGGTAAAACATCATGAGATGGGAATGTGTAGGGAGTTACCCTGTACAGGGCAGTAACAAGAAGGGGAGGTGTCCTTGTACTCCTGTTAGGTAAAACATCATGAGATGGGATCGGAGAAGGAGTCACCCAGTACTAAGGAGTAACAGAATGCATCCTTGTACTTACAAGATAAGAGAGACATTGATGGATTGAGAGGCAGGAAGCTAGCAGGGAAAGGATAGCAACAGTTTAAGAGAGACATTGATGGATTGAGAGGCAGGAAGCTAGCAGGGAAAGGATAGCAACAGTTTTAGTCATTGGACAAGTAATGATATGATGATGTTCTAAGCATGTATCCAAGGGTATAAAAAATCACCATTTTGCTGATAACGGCAGAATGCATTCTCCGACTAACTTTGTTAGTCGCAAGTGTTACAATCCGGTAATAAAGAACAAAGAACCCTGATTTCGACTCAGCCTGGTGTTTGTCTCACTCATTCATGAACAAAGCAGACCTAACAATTTGGTGACCCCGACGTGATGGGTGAGTGAACACTGGACGACGGTTTCTGTTTTTTCTGACAATCATCTCAGCCGGCTGATAAAAAGGTCCAGAGAAGCCTGTTTTAACAAAATTCTCTTTTTTTAAAAAAAAATCTTTATGATTGTCAGTAAGAACTGGAGATCGGACAAATTAGACGACCACAATTGAAGGTCGCATGCCAGGATTGTAACACGTAAGTGATTACAGACAAGATAAAAGTCCTTAAGGTGTTTGAATGACATTTATTAAGTGCTTCGCAAGAAACTACTAGAGTTTAAAAGTCTTTATTGTGTCGTTGCAAAGTCCAATAGAGTGAGAAGGTGGTCTATAAACAATTGAGGACCTGAGTTTTCTGCCCTAAACTGGTTATTAAGAGGAGAAATCTCCCACGTGAAGGTTGGGCTTTGAAAGAAAACAAAGGTTCAGGCTTATTGGCCTCAATTGTATCTGAGAGACTGACTTATAAATGTCCGGTAGGTATGATAATGTCTGTACACTTGAGAAGTTAAGAATTTATTTCCCCAATTTGCCGTGGTGGAATACCACAGCAGACACTAGAGACCTTGAGACAACAAAAAAAGTACTCAGGGACGCCTGCCTGGTGAACAAGAACGACGACAGAAGGCTGCGACAGCTGTGTCCGGATCAGGTAGGAGATATTAATGAAAAAGTTGACAAACTCCTAAGAGACACCCAGTTTATTCGAAATACTTTTGATAAGTTAAATGAGGGTATTCCCAACATCACCAAGGAGATAAAGTTACGTAAATTCATAGATTGGTACAGGGAAACAGGACAAAAGTATAGCCCAAATATTTGGTTTTCTAGTTGTAATTTAACTTTCAGACCCCTTTGGGAAAACAGAGAGTGGAAAACGAGCAATCAGAGTATACAGGACAGTCTGAAGTCAATTGGAGGACAAGACTTCGAGACTGTTCTTTTAAAAGATATTAGTCATCCAGCTTGCAAGGGGACATTTTTAAAAGCAATTTTCGTTGACATAGATCCCCTAAACAGACAAAAACCTAAATTAAAACAGGCATTAGAAAGCGGTCCCGCAGCTATGGCTGTACAGTTGCCTGCTGAGACTTTTGACCAAGTTATTAAGGAAATTAATCAGGAATTAGAGGAGCGAAATACCAGTAATGCGGCATTGGGAAAACAAAAAATGCTCCGAAAATGTGTAGACCGCTGGAGGAAGAGGGGTTGGTTACCCGGGGGCACTGAGATGTTCCTGACAGGTGAGAGAAAAAAAAAATTTTAAAACGTAGAGGCTTAGATAAGCTGGAAGAAACAAAACACAGAAGGGAAAGGAAAAGTGCCTGTTTCCAGTTTCCAGCCACGAAGTGTCCGGGTTTGCTCTCTCCCTCCCTCCTTTCACCCTCCCCCCTCTCTCTTCTCTCCCCCTCTCTCTCTTCTCCCCCCCCCTCCTCTCTCACCCACTCCCCCTCCCAATCCCAATCTGTGGCGGTGCTGCCCTGAAATCCCCAGGTTGGGCAGGGCAGAGAAATACAATTTGGTTTTAATTTTGTGCCCACAATTCCAGCTCCGCATCAAATGGGATCCTGTTTTATCCTCTCTCCCTCCCTTTTTCCCGCACCCCCACCATTGCGGGATCAGGGCAGACATTGTGGGCTGACGTGTAGCTCACTCGAGGTGAGATGGGAAGGAAGGAGTGATAGTTCCCAGTGGTGGGAGACCCAATCTGATCCAGACCAGTGATCACAGGATGAGAACCTTTTAAAACCTTTGAAACGAAAGTGTTAATCTGAAGACTTTTCTCCCAGTGGGGCCAGTGCAAGGCATTTTCTCTCTCTATCTCTTGTGCTCTGTGTATCTGCCTCTCTATCTCTTTCTCTCGCTATGCTCTCTCTCTCTCTCTCTCTCTCTCTCTCTCTCTCTGACACCCCAGATGGGATCCTGGAGTCACGTCCCTTATATCCAGATATTGAGACACTGGGGTGTGACAAGAACCTCGGGAATAGGGACACATCAGACGAGGTACAGGCCCCTTTAATAAAAATAGAAGGGGGAGTAATAGATGTAGAGACCCCTCTGGAGTCTAAGAAAATAGAAAAGGAGTTAGAGATACAGAAATGGAACATGAAAAAGGTTCAGGATAACATTAAAAACTTAAACAGAGATATTAATGTGCTGGGGCAGATCAGTGAGGATCAAAAAGAATTAATGGTAGGTGTATTTAAGGAAGTGGAAAAGATAAGTACAACACTGTCAGGAGAAATTAAAGCTGAAGGAATGGTAATAGGAGTAAAGGACGAAAAGTGTAGTACAGATGAGGAAACGAGATACGATCCACCATGGGAGGAAAGTAAAAGGAAAAGACTCGGGAGGGAGAAAAATAGACATGCCTACCTGGACATAGTTAGAACAAAAGAGAAAGATGTGAAACAACTAAACTATGGCCGAAAAGATTATCTTAGAGATGAACGTGACCAATATACCTTTGACCCTGAGACATTGGAAGCTGATAGGGACAGTGACAGTGACGAAGAAGAGTCAGAACAAGGTGGGATAAATAAATGCATGCCAAGAGTAAAGAAGGAGCAGAAATCCCCAAAATTGAGATATCAATGCCCATTACTGATCACGGGACGGGGAACTCAAAAATATGTACCCTGGTCACGAATGGACTTAGAGAGTTTAATGAAAAAACTACCTCCGTTGAGTAATGGGGCTAGTCCATGGATTTCTTGTTTTGAGCGAGAAACCTGCCAAGAACAATTAGCACTCGCAGATGTCAGAACTATCATGATAAAATTAAAGGCAGAAGGGGCCCTGAAGCAAATAGAGAGAATTGTAAGAAGCAGTAAATTGGGGGATGAAATAGAATTTAACCCACTTCGGAATAAATTTTGGGAAGCACTTAGAGAAACATTTCCTACACCCTATAGTTTGGATGCCTTGGTAACCCTTCAACTAAAGGAAGGAGAGACTGCACACGAGTATTTCACTCGAGCATGGGACTTATGGGAAACAGGGACTGGAGAAAGACCCGACCACAGCCCCTTAGGAAGGGCTCACTTTCGTAATGGGATAATAAACGGACTACCTGCTACGGTTCAAGCAAAATTAAGGGACATTGTGGGATTAGAGACAATGTCAGAGGATTTGTGGAAAAGACACCTGACACATGCAATCAAACGACATCGTCAATCAGAGCATGCTAAGTCAGAAAGTGCGTCCCAGAAGGAGGTGGACAAGACAACCGATAAATTGGTGAGAGCCATAGAAAATATAGGGGTTAAATTAGCGGCCCAACAGATAGTCCCACAGGTCATGGGGCCAGTGATAAATCCGGGACCCCAAGTAAGAAATGGTTGGGAAAGACAGCTAGGTACAATGTATAGAGGGGAACATGCAGTATGCTGGTACTGCCAAAATCCTGGACACTACCAGCGGAACTGTCCGGAGGCTGGGAGAGCAAGGGGAAAAAGATTACCCTCTATTAGAGGCTATCGGGGAAGAGGAGGAAACTTAAGAGGACAAGCAAGGGGTAGGGATGGACACATTGATGGGCCCCAGAGAATCGGGGGGTGGCAGAGTGATCAACAAGTCCAGGCACCTCAGTGTAATGACTATATTGAGGAAGGTGCTGAATTTGATTATTGAAGGTGCCCTGGAGAATCAAAAATCACGTCTCCCTGGGAGCCACCAAAAATTTGGGGGACGGTAAATGGAGAAAAAATTGAATTTATGGTTGACACAGGGGCAGCAGTTACGACAGTGATTAAAACACCCCCAGGGAGCACATTTTCGGGCAAAACATTATCTACAATAGGATTCTCCGGGATAAGGGAAACACAGCCCTATACAGATAACATCGACATGACATTTGGACGACAAAGGGTTAAAACGCCTGTCCTGGTTGTGCCAAGTTGCCCCATTAATTTATTAGCAAGGGACATTCTTACCAAACTAGGAATAACCATACAATGTTCTGAGAAGGGCCTTCGGTTAACATACCCAGGGGATACAATAAGAAGGGGAGGACAGTTTATAGTAATGACCCCATCTAACGCTTCAGAAGACTCTGTGGAGGTTAGTATTTTCTGGAGTCGGCTACTGTATGATGAACCAGGCCCAGGGCTGATTAAACAGTTTTTTGAGTGGAGGGCCAGTATTCCACGGTATGGGGATTACCATTATCCACTAGATCCTATGCATGTTACATTAAACTACACCATCCACCCGGACCAGGAATATGAGGAGAGGTGGGACTCTCTAAAAGAAGGGAAGACAGAAACGATACATTGTCCATTTATCTTTGTAGGTAAGGAGGGAATAGCTGCTATGGTTGTCATGACAGAAGAACAAATGGAGTGGTTCTGCTTAGGAGTAGAAAGTGTGCCTCATGTGACCTTGGGTATTGACAAAGATCATCACGCTCGACAGCTGGGTCCGATGGTAAAGGAAGCGATAGGGTGTGAATACAGGCAGACAGAAATCCCGGGATATTCCACCTCGGAGGGAGGAAAATTTGTCAGACTGAATATTGAAGCATGGGACCAGGTAGTGAATGAGAAAGTAGAAAGAGACCGAGCCATAGAAGGAGAAAATATTGATCACAGAGACTCAGACAAATATCTTTCTAATCTGAGTCCACATATATGGACAACGGGGCCCTATGATGTGGGAGTAATAAAAGGAGAGGTATTTCTAGAATTGGCCAACCCCGGGCAGAAACCAATATGGAGAAAACAATACCGCTTGTCGCCCAGTCAGGAGGAGGGTATTAAAGGAACGATAGAAGGGTTAATGGAGTCAGGGGTTTTAAGGGCGGCACCTGACAGTATGTGGTACACGCCCATCATGCCTGTTCCCAAACCGGGTAGAAAAGACTGGAGGATGGTACACGACCTCCGGGAGATTAACTTGGCTACCAAGACCATCGGGAGACCAGTCCCAGACCCATATGTAGCACTTAGGGCTCTGAGTCCGGAGCACAAATACTATACTGTCATTGATCTGGCAAACGCATTCTTCTGCTTGAAATTAGCTGAGGAATGCCAAGACTGGTTCACTTTCACTTACCAAGCACATCGGTACACATACACTAGATTACCTCAGGGTTATAAGGACAGTCCAGGACTGTTCAATCAGGCCCTTAGCGAAATCCTAATGAAATTAAAGCTCCCGGAAGATGTTACACTGATTCAGTATGTAGACGACCTACTATTAGCAGGGAAAACGCCACATGGGTGCCTGACAGGGCAGCCAAACAGGTTACTGGTTATCATGAACATATACAGGGTATGATTTTGAGGTCCCATAACAAAAAAAAAATGAATCTGAAACTAAGGAGACTTGTAGCAGATTGCATGACTACACAGATGAGTTTTGTGGAGGAAGAGTGCTGTACAACTGGCTCCCCGCTAACTGGGATGGTCGGTGTGCTCTAGTAACCCTTAATGCGCCAGTGCTGATTGTCAAAATGCAGGAGGGAGACGAGGATTCCCTAGAATTGCGCCACACAGAGAGTTGGCTGTGGAGAAAAAGGAGGAGTGTTGGACTCTTGGGGCCGGGAGCAAGGAACCCTGATGGGGTATGGATTGATGCCATTGGCCAAGCCCGGAATATTCCGGACGAATTTAAATTAGCCGATGAGATTGCAGCTGGGTTTGAAAGCTTTCCTGTTTTTAGTGCAATATTTCCCATCACTGTAAATAAGAATGTTAATAGGATCAACCTTATTCACTATAATGTCCAGCGCCTTGCAAATTTGACCAGGGACGTTGTTGAGGCAATACATCAACAACTGTCAGAAACTTCCCTTATGACACTTCAGAATAGGATAGCGATTGATATGGTCCTGGCAGAGAAAGGTGGAGTGTGTGCTATGTTTGGAGATCTATGCTGCACTTCTATCTCTAATAACACAGGGCCAGATGGATCACTCACTAAGGGGTTAACGAAACTTAGGGCATTGGCGAAAGAATTAAAAGCCCAGTCTGGAGTCTCCAATCCTGTTTTATCCTGGTTACAGGGAGTGTTTGGGAGATGGAGCACATTGTTAGGACAACTTTTGCTGGGTTTGTTCATTTCTGTATCAATTTTTATCACTTGTGGCTGTTGTTGTATTCCATGCATTCGAACGCTGGTCACGAGGACCATAGAGAAAGCCTTTGCTGACCGTGATGAACTGCCTCCGAAATATCAAGCTGTGCAGGCTGTGGAGCAAGACTATCTCACATTACAGGAGACGGAGAAAGTTGCTGAGATCGATCTGGAGTCTGAAGGGGAATGTGATGGGAAGGAGGGATTGTGAATTAGATTGTTACACATATAATTTTAACCTTGCTTGTAACCCAAATATTATAACATTGATTGTAACACAAACATTATTAATCAGATTGTAGAACAAGTATTATGAATTAGATTTTAGACCATATGTTAACTTGGGAATTTACTAATGTACGGGGGGTTAGCTAGTTTTTTGCTTGGGGGCAAATGGGATGAAACTTGTAAACGGGCAATGGGATCGGGGTGACGGATGGGGGGTGTACGCAAAGGAGGGTTGGGGGAGCCCTCGCCCACCAGCCGAACTACCCTGTGAACAGAACCCGTATAGAGCTTGGCAATAATAGGCGAAATAATGTAACGCGGTGGTAGCATAGTCAGGGCGAGATTGTCCTCTAAAGAGGACAAAGGAGGGATTGTAAGGTAAAACATCATGAGATGGGAATGTGTAGGGAGTTACCCTGTACAGGGCAGTAACAAGAAGGGGAGGTGTCCTTGTACTCCTGTTAGGTAAAACATCATGAGATGGGATCGGAGAAGGAGTCACCCAGTACTAAGGAGTAACAGAATGCATCCTTGTACTTACAAGATAAGAGAGACATTGATGGATTGAGAGGCAGGAAGCTAGCAGGGAAAGGATAGCAACAGTTTAAGAGAGACATTGATGGATTGAGAGGCAGGAAGCTAGCAGGGAAAGGATAGCAACAGTTTTAGTCATTGGACAAGTAATGATATGATGATGTTCTAAGCATGTATCCAAGGGTATAAAAAATCACCATTTTGCTGATAACGGCAGAATGCATTCTCCGACTAACTTTGTTAGTCGCAAGTGTTACAATCCGGTAATAAAGAACAAAGAACCCTGATTTCGACTCAGCCTGGTGTTTGTCTCACTCATTCATGAACAAAGCAGACCTAACAGTGTACACTGGTTAAAGGCAGGGAGCAAAGTCTGTTGGAGCATGTGAAATCTATAAAAGAGGATGGTAAACAGAGACGTTACTTAAGTAAGTCAATATTTTGCTGCTCCCTTATAAATGGCAAGAAGTTCAGGAGAAGTTGCCTGTGTTATTTCTCCAAGCACGGGTAAGGGATTCTGTTTTAATTGCAAACTGCTTTCAAGTGAAGACCCTGCTTGATTACTCGACGACACCAGTCAGAACAGGATGACATGAAAGGGTTAAATTTCTTGTTTTATACATGGAGTAAACTATACATAGTGC